>NC_056734.1:958456544-958756544 GCF_019279795.1 Protopterus annectens | reverse complement strand
CATCCAGGACAATTACTATTAAAGACAGACAGCACCACTGTAATGTGGTACATAAACAAACAAGAGGGCACTCATTCTTACCCCCTATGCAGACAAGCTTTGACCTTGTGGAACACAGCTCTAACCTACCAAGTTCATCTGCAAGCACAATTCCTGCCAGGAAAGAAAAACACTCTTGCAGACGACTTAAGCAGAAACATCATGGATCCTCATGAGTGGAAACTAAATCCACAAGTCTTCAGCATGATAATGCAAAAATGGGGGTGCCCGGATATAGACCTTTTTGCCTCACCACTGAATTACCAACTACAAAAATTCTGCACAAGGACTTATCACACACAAGCATGGAAAGTGGATGCTCTTTCGTTCAGCTAGAAAAGCCTAAATGTTTATGCCTTCCCACCTCTGCCTCTCCTTACAAAGGTACTCCTAAAAGCTAGAAAAGAAAAACCACAGAAGATTCTGATTGCTCCAGACTGGCCACGCCAGCATTGGTACCCAATCTTAAAGAACTTAGCTCAAGGCCCACCTTGGATTTTGCCTCAAACTCCACACCTTCTGACTCAGCAAAACAATCAGATACTGCACAGTCAGCTCAAAACCTTAAACCTGGCTGCATGGCAGATTCATTAGCCAAACAGACAACTTCTCTCTCTAAAGCTGTTATGGGTGTCATTTTGGAGGCCAGGAGGCCTAGCACCAGGAAATCTTACTCAGAAAAGTGGAAGAGATTCTGTGCCTGGAACCAGGCTCAAAACCTTGATCCTCTGGTCCCTAACATTCCTCAGATATTACAATACTTGACTGAGATGATGGACAAAGGACTATCCTTCTCATCCATTAAAATTCACGCTTCTGCCATCTTGGCTCATTACAACACAGATCCTCCTATTTTCTCTCACCCATTGCTAAAGCAGTACCTCAGAGGGGCTAAAAACATAAGACCGCCCCGGAGAGCACCAACACCAACTTGGGACCTCAATTTCGTCTTGGAAAAGCTCACTTTGCCTCCTTTTGAATCAGCCAATTCAGCAGAGTTAAAATATATATCATGGAAAACTGCTCTGCTTCTGGCAATAACCTCAGCACGAAGAGTCTCAGAACTGCAGGCACTAATGGCAGTGGAGCCTTTTATCATTTTCCACCAAGACAGGGTTTCTTTAAGAACAAACCATACCTTTATGCCTAAGGTGGTATCCAGTGTGGCTCTTAACCAAACTATTCACTTGCCAACCTTTTACCCAAATTCCCAGAATAAAGGGGAGAGACTTCTACATTCCTTGGACATACACAGGCAATTGCGCTTCTACTTGGACAAAACAAAAGCTTTCAGAAAAACTGAGAATTGTTTGTATCATATGCTGCAGGATCACAGGGAAAGCCTATTGCAAAGCAGACCATTTCAAAGTGGATAGGACATTGTAACTGGTTCTGCTACACACAACATGGGAAACCTGTACCTAGTAATATTAGATCACATTCCACCAGGGCAACTGCCACTTCTACTGCCTACCTTAGAGGAGTACCTACCAAAGACATTTTGGAAGCTGCAACTTGGAGTTCAGTGCACACCTTTACCAAGCATTACCATTTGCCTCTTTATTCTAGATCCAGAGCTGGCTTTGCCACTGCAGTGCTGCAGGGCCTCATAGCCACACCAAATCCTCTATAGAACCAGCCACCCAAACTCTGCTTTGGGATTCTACCCAAGTGTAATGACTGCAGCAGTGAAACATGATGAACATAGTACAGTTTTGTACCTACCATAAATGTAGATGTTCGAGTGTCTTCACTGCTGCAGTCCAGGTTACCCACCCACCAGCCCCTCTTTCTTATCTGGGACTAACCTATACTACCTATGTGGTATATTTGCTGGTTACTGAAGGTTTTATTTTTACCTTTTTGGTATGCTTTATTAGCAATATGTATTGCCTACCATTTTTGGAGGCACCTGACATCTGGGGCAAGAAAAACTGAAGAAAATGGCGTCGGCTGCTTCTTATATACCCCTGGCGCACTGACATCAGGGAAGAGGCGACAGCAACCGATGCCGGACCAAGACTTTGGAACTCAGGCCGACTGTGGAGCCCGCCTGATGGCAGGATAACCCAAGTGTAATGACTGCAGCAGTGAAAACACTCGAACATCTACATTTATGGTAGGTACAAAACTGTACTGTCTTAATATTGAAACTGCAACTACTGGTAAAGATGAATAATCTGTCCCAATATTTATTTGTCAAATCCTTAAAGATGAAGTGTTGTTACCAAAAGTAGTTACTAATTGTAATTTGTCATTGTGAACTTTATTAGTAACATATTTTAATAATTGTGTCCTGTCAATATTTTTAATAGAATTATAAGTCACCATATTCATAACCCCTATCACAAAATATTTTAAAGTGATCTGATTCTTGTTGTATCAATTCCTCTTTGGAAGAACATATTCTCCGAATTCTCAAAAACTGGGACTTTGGGGTCGGAGCCTAGATGGCCAACTGAGAGCAGTGAATTTTGAGAGCTCCATAAACTAGTATAATAATATAGGAAAATTTTATTATTTTCGAGTTTAAAACTTCAGAAATCTATAGATAAACTACTAAACTACATAAATATCAATTTTGGTGGAGATATACAAAAATTTTCCTGTTAAGTAACTTGGAGATATATTGAGTCACATAATATGAAGAACTCAAGGAATTCTCATTCAAATGGTTTACCTTTATAAAGATGAAACACACTTGTGCGATATGAGTGAATCGTAACAACAAAAAACAAAATCGCGACAGTTTCTAATGTTCGAAAATCAGCAAATCGAAAAGCAGATTCGCTGATTTTCAAACACAAATGTCAAAAATAAAATGTGATGCAGTATAAATCAGAGGGGCAAGCCCCTCGGCACCCCCCATGTGAGGGTCTGTGGCCCCCACACCCCCCCTACTTTAATATTCTAACTCCAAGATCGCACTACAGTGGGGAAAGGGACCATTTTCCGATCCCCACTATAGTGTAATCCACCCCAAAATGCTGAATCTGCAATGAGCGAATGTCACTGTGCATTCGCTCATTGCACATTCGGACCTTTTTGCGTTCGATGTTTGCAAACTTAGCAAATGTCCTTTTGCACATCTGCTGTTCGCCTGTGTGCAAAATGCACACATGAAAGTAAACCCATCCAGATGCTGCTTTGAAAAAGAACTGCAATTGATGACATCTACCTTACAGGAACTATCTTTGAAGATGGATGGCTTTAAAAATTACTTAGAATACCTCAAATTAAATTCTCAGAAACAGACTGATACTCTTAAGGAAGTATTACAGCAACACCATACAAAAATAACAAGTATAGAGACTTCTCTAAATGACATTGAAGGGAGACTCAAAGAAGAATTCCAAAAAGAATTTCGGCTTAAACAGAATACATGGCTGTTTAACAAAATAGATGACTTAGAAAACAGGGAAAGGAGAAGCAACATAAGGATTTTTGGTCTGCCTGAAACCACCGAAGGAGAAGACATTATTTCATTCTTAACAACCTGGATTCCTGAATTTTTAGACTTGAAAGAGGGACTTTCATTTGGAATTGAAAAGGCGCATGGAGCACTGAGGAAACCTGCTTCTAACTCAACAAATACTCCACCTAGATCCATAGTTATAAAATTTCTTTCATTTCTGGACAAGGAACTAATATTAAAATCTGCTTGGAGAAAATCACCCTTAAAATACAATCAAAACCTGACAACGTTTGACAGTGATTATTCCGCCAGAATACTAGAACAAAGGAAAAAGTCTGGCCAATAATAAAACTGTTGAAACAAAACAACATTAATGCACAGCTGGCCTTTCCAGCCAAGATAAAAATACTTTTTGCCAATGAGATGAGAATCTTTAATGACTTAGAAGAAGCTAATATATTAATCAAAAACAACAACATGATGTCTATCCCAGAAGAAATGGAATGGATGGCCCCTATTCTTAAAAGAATGAAAGAAACAAATCCTTGGACTGATGCTAGAAAGAAGAAACAAAAAACTGATTCCAAGATAGCTGCCTCAAAAAATAACTTACAACTACATCTCTCAAAATATCAACTGATATGGTACATCACTTGTCATCTGTTTTTATTAAAAAAAGAAGGGTTTCTTAAACAACTGAGAAACAGTAATATTTATTCAGAATGTTCAAAGAGTCCAGTAATTCTTCACAAACAAAGGTAGGTCAAGATGGGTTACTATTTACATTATATATAAGTCAAACAAAGCAACATATAATATAAACATAGAAGTTTCTATTCCCCTACTTGAACTCAATGAATACTTATCTTGTTCATTTTCATTGTTTTTACTTATAATAATTTAAATAATTAATTAACTAATTCAACAAGGTACCATTCATCAGAGTTCAGACACAAATGTAACAAATTAACATCATATATAATAGCAGTAGCAGTAGAGTGTTTTGAAAAAAAAAATTCTGTCATGGAGACTAATGCCTTCTTCAGTTAAAGTATGATTTAGAAATGTCATATATATCCTGGTTGAATAATAGTAGCAAGCTCTTAGTACAAATGTCATCATTATTCTGTCTAAATATAGTTAATATCAGTTATGGCAGGTATCACAACTACAAGTGCTGTTTGATCAATTCTGATATGGTGTGCGTGGATGCAGCTGTGTCTGGCAGCTAGTAGAAATGCCATTATTATTCTGTCTAAACATAGTTAATATGAACTATGGCAGTTATCATAGCTTTGAGTGCTGTTTGATCAATCCTGATATGGTGTGCATGGATGCAGCCGTGTCTGGCAGCTAATACAAATGTCATTATTATTCTGTCTAAACATAGTAAATATAATTTATGGCAGGTATCATAGCTTCAAGTGCTGATTGATTAAGCCTGACATGGTGTGTGTGGATGCAGCTGTGTCTGTCAGCTGTTGTATGCTTCAGTTTTCGTCTCTGGGAAGCTGTGGGTTGTGGCTTGTGATTGAGGTTTACTGATGCTTGTGTATTAGGAAGAGACATTTGGTGTTTTAGCCTGGATCCAGGGGAAGTGGGTGGATAAAACTGTGATTTGGGATATTTTGATGGAAAATAGTTTGTTTACACATCTGCTGAGTGTGAGGTGGGAAGGGTGGAAGAATGTGTTATCTCTTTGTTGTGCCAGCTTGTTGGGAGGCTTTTTTTTTTTTTTTTTTATCTGTTTGCTCTCCATTCTTTTTCTGGCTGCTGCCTCGCTGAATGGGAGGGAATTTAGGCTTGAAGATGCAGTGAAGTGAAGCTTTGCTTCAGGTGCATCGCGAGCCTCTGGTATGCAGTACATACTTAAATATTCTCACTCCGACGTCGCACTACATACAAACACACACAAAACACCACCACACATGCTACATTCTCCTCCCACACACACACATCACAGCAACAAAACACACTGACACACACCATAGTCCCTACCCAAACCCCTTAACACACACACACACACACACACACACACACTCACCTGAATACGTGACCACAGTGGAAGTTCAGAAGTGCGAAATTCAAAACCTTCGGTATTCAAGGTTTTGAATTCCGCACTTCTAAACTTTCGCTATTATGTGGATTCGGCTTCTTGAGCTCGAGATACTGAGCTTCTGAAGGGAACCCATATATATATATATATATATATATATATATATATATATATATATATATATATATATATATATATATATATATATATATATATATATATATATATATAAAACTATATATATATATATATATATATATATATATATATAAAATAAAAGGGCTGTTTTAAACCACATGTACTCATATCGATAGTCTCCCAACATTTCGTTTTGCTCAATAAGTTGATTCTTGATAAAAAAAATAAATAAATAAGCACAATTTTATATTTAAAACATATTTTGGTCCAAACACATTAAGGACTTATGTAAGAGTGGAAGTCTGAGTTATTGTGAAAGACTAAGAGCAGTTGGTCTTGTCAGAACCCTTTGGACTGGTCTGGGAGGTGAGCTTGCTTGGACGTGTTGGGCATATGGGGTTAGCTGATTCTAGGGGTGTTTGGGGTTGCTGGGAAGTGCTAGAGAGTCATCAGATTTCCTTCATGGAAATATCTGTGGGAATGAACGGTGCGTTGAGTGGTTCATGGACAGAGTGGCCACTGCATGGAACAGGCTGGTAAAATGGAACAGGACAAATATTGATTTGGATTTTTTAAGAATAGCCTGGAAACACACCACATGAACTAGTGAATAGTATTCTGGCAAAACTGGATGGGTATTGTTGCCTGTGCTTGAAGTACTGATGTGTGTGTATGTAAGGATGGAAATATACTTATAACAAATAAGAAACTAGAAAGGTCTCATAATTTAAAGTCTATGGAATTTATAAACATGCTTGGAAGGAGCTAATAATAAGAATAAGCATTACAGCTTGTGGTCTCCCAAATAACTAAGCAGCAGCCAAAAAAAAAAAAAAAACACACACAGTAGTTATGTAATGCATGATTTTAGTAAATCTAGACATAAAATATATAATCGTCATATAAGATAAAACAGGATGCTGAATTTAGATATTAAAGACAGGATTTAATAATATGGACTTGTGTATAATAACACTACTGTCTTAACTTGTCATAAATGACATACACTACATTGAATATCAAGGGGAAGCATGATGATTTTCTTATATAAGTAAATATGCATGACAAGTCATGTAATTCCTTTAACTTGAATTGTAGTTTTTGTAACTCATCTTGACCATATAATACTTAAGCAGTTACCAAGGTAACTACTGTTTATACATGACATCAAACTGACAAAGTTGTTCAAGAGAAATAACAGAAGCCTGAACTTGAAATGTGCATAACAAGTCATATAACTGCTTTAACTTGAATTATGGTTTTGTAACCCATCTTGACCATACATAATACTTAAGCTGTTACCAAGGTAACTAATGTTTTATACATGACATCAAACTGACAAAGTTGTTCAAGGGAAATGATAGAAGCCTGAACTAGGAATGTCATGAAATATAACAATCACATTCTGAACAAATGGTATTAAATTGACAATAATCACTCAGTTTAACCTTTGCTGATTATACATAATAGAATGTTGCCATTTAAATCTAAAAACTTTCAGTATATGCCATAAAATGGCAATTTATGAATTGCTTGTTGATTTTAACCTATAATTTCACTCATTTTATAATAAGAAATGACAGATATGAAAATCCAGTTTCACTTGATATTGCCGAAATGCTGAAATATCGAATTTCAGCATTTCAACAGTATAAAGTCATAACTGTTAAAACACCGACACCTCACAACCATGAAATCACAGCATCAAACACATAGCATACAGCACACAACACACAAACCATAATACCCACACCACAAAACACCAAAAAACAACAACACCACACAGACACACACCTACACTACACATATGCAGGGGGGCAAGCCCCCTTGCACCCCCCACTTATATATACTAACTCTGAGATCACACAAATAGTAAAAAAAAAAAAAAAATTCACACACACACTCATACCCCCACCGCCCTACCCTGACCCACTCATACAAGTTACAAAAAACACTCACACACACTCACTCACCTTAAATCACAGACACCATCCCAGCTGAACAATTCCGTATGATAACGAAAATGCATAAGCATGAATTCAACATAGTCCTATTCGCGATTATGCACTTTTGTTATTTAGAAGTTTTGGCTTGATAGACATGAATTACTGAAATTCGATATTTCAGCAATTTGCGTTTATGAAGTGAAACTGAAAATCCTTATGTGTAGGAAATGGGGGGAAGAGGGACGCACTGATAATTAAAATGCACTAACTTTCATCAATGTTTACATAAAACAAATTTGATGCTTTAAGTATGTTAGCAACAAACAAAGTGGTTACTTAAATGCTGGCAAACAATGAAATATAACTTCTGATATATCCAGTAATATACATTGCATTATAAACATTAGATATAAATATTATTACCATCTATTTATATTAAGTAATAAGTGTTGAAAGACTTCATCAGTAAAGGTGAATATGTTAAATAACTGTGTGCTATAATCTTTTACTGAGGTTTTATATATGACACATCCTACTTTACTATGATTGAATTGCTTTTCATCTTTCATGTAAATATTAATTGCTTATACAATAAGTAGACATTTATATCGTATTAGAATTCTGTCTAATCTACAGAAGTTCTATATCTTTTCAAAATAATATGCATGTTGCTTATTTCTATTACAAGTATTCTGCATATGCTAATTCAATTTATGGAGCTCAGATGCTCTAGATTGTCAAGGTATGAGTGATAATCTGATGGACTTAGGTTTATTCATCAGATTAGGAATGATTTTCATTCCATGGCTAGTGTGGATCTTAGTTTTGTTAACATTTATTAATTTAAATTTGTTATTTCACAAAAACATTTTTAGTATGACTGACCAAAACATTACTTTATTGGTAAACACTCAAAGTATAAAACTGATAATGTCCTTTAAAAGCTCAAACATATACTTTATAGCTATTAGAGGAAAATGTTTAATAGTCACAATAAAACAAAAATACATAGTCTAATTAACCTAAGATGGATTTAACTTAATTATATTTAAATATCAGTGGCTTAAACAATCCTAGCAAAAGATCAAATCTACTGAAATATTTAAAACTGAACAAAGCACAAATTGTGTTCCTTCAAGAAACTCATTTCAAAACAAATGACAATTACAAATGGAATCCTAAAGAATATGTGATATTGGCACAATCCACTTATAAGACAAAGACAAAAGGGGTAACAATTTTATGGAAAACAAATGTGTTTAACCAGGAAATCATTTATAAGTATCAAGATAAAGAAGGCCTTAAGGCATTAGTACTAGTCAAATATAATAACAGAATATAGACCCCAGCCAATCTATACTGGTTCGCAGGCATTTGAACAGGAACTGTTAAAAAATACTTGGATTTCATTTCCAATAATTATAAAGGCAACTTAATATTAGGAGGAGATTTTAAATGTATATGTGATATTTTTTGAAACTACAAATAAAAGACCACTGCGTACATATGCTGTATCAAAATGTTTAAACAAGTGGGTAGAACCATTTCATCTTGTAGATAATTTCAAATTTAAAGAAGATAAATCTTTGTTGTTTTCCCATCAAGATCACAGATTTGGTACCCAAATTAGAATAGATAACTTATTTGTTGCTCATGACTTACACTCTAAAATCATTAATTTCTCAATCACTCCCTGCCCCTTTTCAGACCACAATTCATTGATACTAAAACTTCAAAATGGATACAAACCATTAATCTTTAACTCCAGAATTCCAGCATATATAACTAAAATTAAAGAGTTCAAACCTTGGTTGTTATCTGAATTACAGTTCTTCTTAGATATTAATCACACCACAGAGATAAATAAAATAATGATATGGGACTCATTAAAAGCTTACATATGTGGTAAAAACCCTAACTTGGTATAAAAAAATGAGAGAATGGGATTCTGAATTATTAGATCTGTAATCCAAACTTTTATCAGTAAAAGCTGAAAAAAATCTAAATCATTTGGAGATGAAATAGAAAGTAGAAGTATTAAACAATAAATACAATGAAATTCTAACACACAAAACTAGTTTAACTTTAGAAAAACTAAAAATTAATACTTAGGCAAGTTCTCCCAAATATCTACATAATTTATCCACAAGAATCAAAATACAATCAGAAGCTAATAACATTAAAACTATCTTCCATGAAAAGAAAGGGAAAAATGTCTCGGATATAGATGACATTCTTGATGCCTATAGAAATCACTATATGGAACATTTCCAAAAAGAAAATATACATATTGGTCAATTAAATCTAGATAAAAAATGTTCTAATATAAAAAAAAAACAGAAAAATTAAAAGTAGACCTGCCATCACCCATATCCTTCATAGAAATCATAGATACAATAAAAGAGGGTAAAATAATAAAGCTCCAGGTATAGATGGCATAATTATGGAAAAATATATAAACATTTTCCTTCATAGATACTATCCTTCTTCCTTAAAACTCTATTAGAAATTCAGTCACAAGATTTAATACCACCCTCTTAGAGATATTTCATAATCACACCAATCCTAAAGGAAAACAACTCCCCAAACCTCTGTACCTCATATAGACATATATCATTATTAAATAATCACTATAAGATATTTATGACAATATTAACTAACAGAATGAAAATACCACTAGCCAAAACAATAAATAATGATCAAATTGGATTTATATATCCTAGACACACACAACAATATTAAAAGGATAATTTCTCTTATAGATTATGTTAATAAAGAAAATAAAGAAACACTCATAATTGGCTTAGATATAGAGCAAGCCTTTGATTCCCTAAATTGGGACTATTTATTCAAAATAGTAATGCTATTTGAATTTCCTGCATCCTTTATTCATCTCCTAAAGAGTATATATACAAATAATTTAGCATATGTCAAGTTAGTTCCTTTTACCTCTGAATCTATACATATAACAAAAGGCACTAAACAAGGATGTCCCATGTCACTGATTCTATTTGCTATAACTATTGAAATATTGGCAGATTCAATTTGTAACAATATAAAAATCAAAGGAATAGATGTTTATGAACAATACAATTCTAAAGTAATGCTATTTGCTAATGACATATTACTAACATTATCAAATACAAAATAGACATTAGAAGAATTAGATTTATTAATTGACAAATTTCACATGATTTTAGGACTCCATTTCAATAAATCAAAATCAAAATTTTTATTTTTAATAATAAAAAAAAAAGAACAGACTAAGGGGGATCACATCATAGGGAAACAAGAATCTACCTTAAAATATCTAGGAATTGAGTTATGCAAGGATAATAATGAATTAGTCTAAAAAAACTACAATAATATCATCAATATAATTAAAGTTTCTGTGGACAAATGGAACAAAATAATATTAACATTTGAAGATAGACTGCCCAAGATCCTATATATATAGCCTTGGCAATATAACTGTTACCAGAAAGGAATATACTTAAAGAAATAAATTCATGTCTAATAAAATTTTTATGGTTTCCCAAAAGATACAGAATAGATTTAATACATCATATCAGGCCATGGAAACAGGGAGGATTACACTTTCCTGATATAGAAACATATATAAAAGCATCAGTATCTAAAACAATCTCAGATTGGGTAAGTCCAAATTACTCTGCAAATTGGAAAAAAAATACTAACTGTAATATCAATAAATTAATTTGACTTACAAAAAAAAATTCAAATAAGAGATAAAAACAATTTGCCATGGCACATATTACGTATTAGCATGCAATATAACATAACTAAACCCACTAAAACTCATATGATTAAGTATTACATTGACTCATTTAGGAAAGCTATTAATGCAAATATAGATTTAAAAATCTGGTTTGATCTTTCAACACCATTTTTAGTCACAAAGAACTTTCCACATAAAATATAGAGAGAAATTATTAATTCCTGGGAACAGAAAGGATTTGTTTGTTGACTGCAATGTATCAAAGAACTAAAAGTTTTAGATATGCAAGTAATAAAAACAAATCCTTTGCAAGGTTGACATAACATGCTTATTTTAAGCATTTTAAGTATTTTCTAAGTTTGTGTTTTACATCTATCTTTCTATATACCAGTACTGTATATAATATGTATAATGCATATAACGCTATTTATTAGAAAGATGTTTGTATGTATTTAGTTTTTATGCATTTAGTTACAGGCCAGTCTCTGCTTGATTGTTATATTAATTTATAATAACTTATATACACCAGCATTGCTGTTTCATATTGTTCATCCACTATGCCTGATGTTGTTTTTAACAAAGACTTCTTAGTATTTTAGGGACTGTGGAGTTATTTGTAGTGTTTTTATGAGCTTTTTATGTTTCATGACACAAGATAATTGCTAGATAGCTAGCTCCTAAGTTTTTAAGTGGTTTTTAAGTGGGTTTGATACTAAAAATATGTAAAAAATATGTATATATACTACTTTTTTAACATTGGATGAATACTATAGATGCAGTTGTATTCATTGAAAGGAGTGAACTGATTGATTAATTGTTTAATTGTTTAATTAACCAATTGATTTTTTGGTAGGAGTAGCTACTTCAGCTAGATATATAAATGAAGCTTGCTCCTTTGTGTATTAGATCTGAAGAAGCATGCAGTAGTGCATGCGAAAGCGCTCATCTTTTATGTTATTTTCTCTCTAATAAACAGTGAATCCTTCGTGGTGGTCTCTTTCCATTTTTATGCTATTGGATTTGTTTTTCGTTGGAAGAGACCTTTAGGAGCCAGGACTGTTTTAAGGTTTATAAGTAATAAAAACAACATAGAAAATTCCACAAAAGGGCTGGCTAACCTTACAGTGTATTCTGTCATATTCACAAGATTTAAGTAGAATAATTAACAATTCTTCATTTAAAGAAATACCTACATTTATGAAATACATATATGAAATCATATATATTGACTTTGACATGGGAAACAGTATTTCAAAATTTTACAAAATATTGATAAACTATAAAACTATAAAACAACACCCAAAACCTCATATTGGAAATATATAACAAAAGGACACTCAATTCAGTTAACTGAAGATATTAAAACAAATATATTTTTATCAATAAAATATACATCCTTTATACAATACTGGAAAGTTTTTAATTGGAAATGCTTGCACAGAGCATTCTTAACCCCAGTTAGAATCAGTAAAATTAGTTCTTCCCTAAAAGGAATATGTTGGAGATGTGAGCAAGTACACAATGCAGATTGGAACCACATTTTCTTTGATTGTGTTAAAACTAAGCCATTTTGGAATGATATTAATAACTTTCTACAAGCTTTATTTAATGAATAATTTTATTTAACTAAAGCTCTTGTATTATTAAATGTGAACAAAGGTCCTCATCTGAATAGGTCAAATATGTATCTAGTATGGACTATACTTGCAATTTTAAGGAAGTGTATAACAAGAAGATGGAATACAAACACAATACCAATTGTGGAAGGCTTCTACAGCCTACTGAAGACCACAACCTTATTGGAAATTAAAATTAAAGAACTAAGAATTTGTCCAAGGCCATTTATCAACAACCCTTGGGGAAAAATCTTATCGTTGACTGACACTATACAATAATTGATCAGACACTCTGATAATGGATTGGACATACTTATAAAGTAACTGTATTTATTAAGATCTGTTATAGTGTCAGACTATTGTAAATAATGTACATAGTTATTTAAGATGTATGTATAAATACTATGGAATTCATTCAAATGTATTTGAAAAATAAAAAAATTTGAGAAGAAAAACTGGGACTTTGGTATATTTCTAATAATATGTTTTGGATGGCAGCTTGTGGCATCTAATAGATTATTAAACTAATATTTTTTCTAAATACTGTGGTGTTTAGAGTACCATCACTATTTTTAGAGACCAGAACATCCAAAAAAGGAATTTTGTCAAAAGCAAACTTTATGCTAAATTGTAGCTCCCATTTGTTTTCATTGAGGTATTGCACAAACTCATACAGATATTCTAAATTGGATTTCCAAACCATCCAGCAATCATCCAGATATCTGTACCAAATGCTTACAGCTTCTAAAAATGTTATGATTCATCTGTTCCTCTAGAAAGCCTAAAAACAGATCAGCATAAATTGGGGCAAAAGATGCCACCATGGCTGTATCTTTAAGCTGCAAGAAACATTCACCTTTAAAAAAAAGTTAGTTTTACAGCAACAAATAGGATCTGTTTTTGTAGGCAGAATAAATGTGGGTGGCATGAAATTTTAAATAATAAAGAACTTACTTGGATTATTAGATTGGGGCACTGTTCTCTCCTGGGCTTGATGTTTTGTAATTATATTATGTGTAGGTGGAGCATGATTAATTGCTACGTTATTTAAACATGTACTGTGATATTTTGTGACTGAACTACACTGAAGAAAGCAAACTTTTGCCAAAACCAGTCTGTGTTTTCTCACAATAAAAGATTATACACTGATAATATTAAGTGCTGGACATTTTGTTTTTGATATTTTGTGTTTTCACCTTGCACTTTACCATATTTGCATGCTGATTTGTTGTTTGGAACTTTTCAGATTATGACCATAACTCAGGTCTTGTGATTGTCTTTTGCTTGGGTAGCTGTTTTTGCCTCAAAATTGACTTTGGTGGATTTTATTAAGCTACTCAGTTGTTTGTTTTTTTTTTTCCAAGTGACAAGGGCTGTAGCATTCTAGGAATTACTCTTCATACTTTTGGTACAAATTCTCTTCCGTTTATTTTAAAGCTTGCTGATATTATGGTTCCAACATGTGAGTTTGTTTCTGGAGTTTGTCATACACTTGTTTGTATGGGGTACAGCTGCATCTATGCTGTTTACATGCTGGTACAGTGTGGTGGTGTACATTTCTACATATTCTGTGATGTTAACTTAATTTGCTATGGTTTTGAAGCTTGCCAGTGTATTAACTAGGAGTAGGTAGTTTGTAGGTAGAAATTTATGAAGGTGTCTTGGATGATTGGGATCTCTGATTTCAATTTTATTTCAAAAGAGACTGCTTTATGGTCAGACCTAACAAATGGTAACGATACACAAGAGATGATGCAAGAAGCCCTGATATTAGTAAGCATATTATCATAGGTTCATAGATTCATGGGTATATACTAGGTTAACAGCCACCAGAGCCTTTAGAAACTTAGGCATGCAACCCAACTCAATTGTGTCCTCATGTACCTTATATATCTAATAGCGAGGGTTATGTTAGTTTGCAGTTGAATAAGGGCTTTGTGTGTGGGGGTGGTATGTTAGCTAAGTAATATTTTACTTACTGTGTGCCTCTGTCCATTAGAGACATGTGGTCCAGACCAGGGGTGAATTTACAATTTACCCTCCAGTGTACAAAGTTATATTTTAATAGGGTCAGAAATTAACTCTGCTTTACATGGATGTGGAACCTACTCCATGGCATGGGGATTCTTTGAGACATGTCTTGCCAGCATGTTATTTTTATGTCACAGGCAAAGTTAAAATACTTGGATCTAGTGTTTCTAGTGGTGTTTGTTTTGTGGATGTATGAAACATCCATCAGGGCTGGATATGAGGATGCCTTGTATGCCAGTAATCTGTAGGAGACTGAGTATAGAGATAGGGCCTTAAGGTGATCTGTGTAGGTGATGAACCTCTGTGGGCATTCTAACTGCTGCAAATGCTTGGACAAGTACATGCCAAAGGGGAAACGGTACTCAAAGATGGGTCTGATAAGGGCAGAGTAAAGTTGTACTATAACTTCCTTGGACCTGGATGCCATACCCTTACTTATAAGTTGGGCGACGCAGAATTGCTTTCTTATTATCTTAGCTATGTGTTGGTCAAGACCAGATTACTGTGTACATGTTCCCAAATCCCTAACTACTAGGTCAACTCTTAGGGGTGTTTTATCAATGGAGTAATTGGCATTTGTGGTTGTTTTCTTAAAGGGCAGTATACTGGACTTCTTGGTGTTGAATTTTAAACTTTGGCTTTGGTGTCTGTCATTTGTCTGTGTTAGGCCATCTTGCAGGATATTAGTGTCATGGGGGAATTTGTGATAACTCCTAATTAACAGTCATTTGTGCACTGGGTGAGCCAGTGGCTCTTGACATTGGATTTGACTTCCGAGAAGTGAATGCCAAACATGAATGGGCCCAGCATAGATCCCTGAGGTACTCCACTGGTGACCAGTCTCTTAGTGCAGGTGGTCTCATAAAGATGATATTCTCTCTTGTGGCTACTTTGACTAATTGCTCCAGCGCATTTGTACTGACAAAGTCCAGGAATCTCTGTGCTTGTGCAAGAGTGGTGGCGTAGATTTCCTGGACTATAGTCTTTGGCAATAATCAAAACCTAGATGGGACAGATACAGACTATCACTGGTGAAGCAGCATCATTTGTTAATCATATCCTCCCAGTCTGACAAATATTGGACCCCCTTCAAATGACACCAAAAACTTAGAAAATTATTGAAGTCGATTATTTTTTGCTCATACATGGAGTTCTATAGCTAGCTAATATAATGTATGGGACCTTTCTGATGGTTATTATTTATGTATTATTTATTTTACATTTGGGCGGCCACGGTGGTGCAGTGATTAGCATTGCTGCCTCACAACAATAGGTTCTCCGGTTCAATCCTCAGCTGGGGTGCCTTCTGAGCAGAATCTGCATGTCCTCCCTGTGGTCACATGGGTTTCCTCCGGGTGCTCCAGTTTCCTCCCACATCCCACAGACATGCTATGGGTAGATTGGACACTCTAAATTGGCCCTAGGCTTGTGTGTGTGCATGTGTGTGTGCCTTCTGTGGAAGGTTAGGTGCCGGGCTGGCAACTTGACACCGTGAAACTCCACTGCCAATCATGAGCGGACAGGTGATTCGATGTGGCGACCCCTAACCAGGAAAAGCTGAAAGAAGAAGAAGATTATTTATTTTACATTTGTTGACTGGAGGCCCGGGGAGAAAAGCTCCAACATATTATACAATTTTCATTATAAATTAGCATTAAACAGCAATGTTACAGGACTATTACAAGGTATTAAGTAGCAATACAATGTTATACAGTGTCAGTAATCAGGAGTATAGCATAACTATTTCAAGATTTATAAAAAGAAATATGTCATTAAGATGAGTATAGTTTTTGGGGTAAGTGGTTACAAAAACCCAGTTTTATCATGATGTAGTTGCATGAAGGCAAGACAGTTACAACAGAATGTTTCTCTGAGGCAATATGCCTAATATATTTTAGAAGACAGTAGAAAGAGTAGTCAAGGAAGACTAGTGAGAAGAGTGAGTTAAACGCAGAAAGTAGATTAAGGTATGAGAAATAGGGGATGTTAAGGAGGTTATTTGGACATGAAGAAGCTCTAGTGCACCATGCTGGTTTACCACCCTTGATGTGAATCTCTTCTGAATGTAGACTGGCACACCTCCACCTTTTTCCTCTTCCTGCCCAGTAGCTGGTCTAAACAATTGGAAGGCATTATAGCCCTGTACAGCTGGAGTGCTCTCATTATTTTAAACCATGTCTTAGTCACTGCACAGATGCCAATGTCCTCCAGGGTAAGAGGGGCTTGTAGGAAATTGTGTTTCTTATTCAGGCTCCTGACATTGATCAGTATCACCTTCATATTTTCCTTTGTGTGTTTCATTATATTGGTAGGGTTATCAGGGCTAGCATTGCCTAAAAAGGGCACTATGGAGGTGTACAATGTCTTTGTCAATAATCAAAACCCTAGCGGGGACAGATGCAAGCCATCCTTTGCAAAGCAGCATGGTCTGTTAATCATATTCTCCCTGGCTGACAAATATTGGACCCCCTTTGAATGACACCAAAAACTAAGCCAATTATTGAAGTCAATTATTTTTGCTCATATCATGGCATCATCCTTGGAGAAAGTAGAATGCTGCTCAATGCTAGGTTCATAACTGTCTTGAACGCACATTCTGAGAGCTTCATCATATCTCTCTTTATAATATCTGGGGAGATACACCTCTAGTCATTGACACCAACATGAAATATGAGTAACTGTCATTCTTTTCTTACTCAGCCGGTATGAGCTACATCTGTATGTCTTAGAATAGAGTCACCTATAACAAAGATGCTCGATTGGGTTGATGCCTGCCTTATGGGCTCAGCATCAATGACTTTGCGACTGTTTTTACTATATCAGAAGGTTGGCTTATCTTTCTGAGTCTGCTTTGTGCCTGTGTTGTGTTTGGAGGTCTTTGAGTTTTAGGTAAGTTAATCTTTAGAACCTCAGCAAGTGATGATGGCATTGATGTGAGCTGGTATATGGTTTACTGCTAATGATTAGGCTTGTATCACTAATTTTTAACCTAAGCATACTTTTTCTTTATTTTATATTTGTTGCCTAATGAATGTTGCACTGTTGTACAAATGTTCACTAGTTGCATATGAATAATATTAATTTTCCAATTTTTGCCTCTAGTAGTAATATTTATAATCTGAATTCCACTGTGAGTTTTCCAGACTGGTTTGTTAAAACCTACTACCATGCAACTGTGAGAGATGACTGAAAAACTCCTTTTACCAGTCAAAGAATTGTTAATTAGACCTGTTAATAATTTACAGACTATTCACAGACTATTTTTTCAATGCTCCTAGTCCTTTGAATCCTGTGAATGTGTTCAAAGTTTAGCTCAAAGAACCTGAATAAATGTGCAGTGATAAATTGCTTGTTTGGGACATTATTTTTGAGCAATGTAGTATAGGAAAACAGGTATCTAAGACTTTTAACAAATTTCTGAATGATGAGTAAATATGATACCCTGTTTAAAGAATTGAACTTTTTTCACATTGTACGATAGAAACAATGCATAGCCTAAGCAGACACTGCCAGACTCAGTTAAGCCAAATTAGCAAAGATTTAGAAGAATTTTTTAAAAGCTCAATGGATATTTTACATTTCAGCACATTTCTGCTGACTTGGCCTTAATTTTTGAAAGAGTAACAAAGCACGAAAATGCTATTAAAACAGGAAGCAAACAGAACATGAAAGGGCTAGGCTGGCTTATGAATAAAACAGCATATAATATAATATAATTCAGATTTTTAATAAGCCAAGTTTGCAATCCAACTAGTTCGATCCTTTGTCCAATCATGATTTGCTTCCTGAACCTTTTTATACAATCAGTAGAAAGAATTTTTTTCTGCCCAGAAAATTGCCTGTATTAGCCACCAGGACTATTTTGCAGCATCTACGAGGTCTGAATGAGATGTTGGTCCAATCCAAATGCAGCAAGAACCTTCATATTGGAGTGATTCAAGTAGTGTGAATATTCAATAACAAGCAGCTGGGACAGAGGGCCAAGTCACAACAGAGAGAGACAGTGGTAAATATAGATAAAAAGTGAATGTACTAATACATTTGATTCCATTTTCCATTTATCTGGCAAATCCTTTTCTATACCTAGTTTTAAAGTTTTGAAATATATCTGCTACTTATTCCTGCAGGTAATCTATTCCAAGAACCTTAACAGATTTCAAACTCCACTTAAATTTGCAATATATTCGACATGATATCAGTGTTAGTTCTACAGTAAATATGGTCAGTGTAGATAGGAAAAGTACATAGTTAGTAATGAAATCAAGAAACATTTGGTTAATCATCTGTTAGCGAATATTAGGCTTTGCCTAGAGGTGAAATGCATGCCTTAAAAGTCAAGCAGCAATATTTCACTATTAAGAAAGGGGGCAGTTTTATTGTGATCTTTGATACAGGAGATTTTATCAGTTTCATATTGCCATTATTGTTGGAGGAAACATAATATTTGGAGGTCACTAAATTGGAGATCTGTGCTGCATACAGAGGCATTGACAATGTGCTAAGTTTTTGAAAACATTTCATTGGATTTTTACATTTTAGGTGCCAGCTTTGAGAACTGGAACTTTATTTGGGATCCCTAAAATATATAAAAATATATAAAATTTATGAAAATCGTAGTAGTTCATCAGTTCCTCCTATTATCTCTGCACCCCTTAGTATGAATGTAGATGAAAAGGTAGAAGTTCAGTTGTCAAAAGTATGTTCTAATATTAGGGATTCTTTGCATTTTTTATAAAAATGTGTATCTTTTTGGTGAGTGTTTTGAGGCATATTGAAATAAATTGACTGAAGCAGAAGATATTTTTACATGTATTCTGAATATAGATTTTCTTTTTTTAATGGAATATTATTCAATTTTCATGAAAAGAGAAAGTGAGACACAATACACCAGTGACTGGTAACATGGCAAAACTGAAACTTAAATAAATAATAAAACTACAAAACTATCTACATTATATATAGTGTCAGTTTGTAATTCAGTATCTCTACAGTATATATATATATATATATATATATATATATATATATATATATATATATATATATATATATATACAGTGTCAGTTTGTAATTCAGTGTCTCAGTGATTTCTTAAAGCAGTTCTCCTCCCTAATACACAGCTTAGAATGAATGCCTATAGTCAGAAAGTAGTGCTTTTCATTGTTCTGCTTTTAAATACATAGATAATAGAACTCAAATGCTTCCAAATGGAATAATCAACACTCTTTGTGGATGGCGTCTCCTTCACTTTCCACTGCTTACTACACAAGAGCTGACCTACACTCATCAATACTCTGTAGTCCTGTAGCACAGGAAGATGTTATATTGATGATTTCTTTCATATACAATTGTTTGGAGAGTGAATAAGTCTGAATTTGACTATGTTGTATCAATCTGTAATATTAGTATTATTTTTTCACATGCCACTTTACTAATGATGTAATTACCTACTTAGATGTGAGTTAACAGTACCATGCAGGTAATTCTTTTTAAGGCTATTTATAAATTCCAATGGTGTTAATAGTTACTTGCTCAATGGTATCAAGAATGTCATTACATTTCCAATGGCGAGAGCTTCACATCTGATAATAAAGAAGAACATTGTTGCTGTCTTAAAAAGCATGTTCAAAGTTATGGTCTACACAGAGTGATTTTTAAAACAGCTTTATTAAATCATCACATTTTAAGTTGTAACATGGGTTTCCATAAATTGATAGAAAATAAAACAAATTGCAATAACAGTTTTTATTATTACCATTTTGCATTATAGACATACAACTTCTTTTTATGATTTATTCAGATTGCTAATTTCCTGCCTTCTCTTAAACCCCTCTTCCTCCTGAATACGATTCTGCATGTATTGTTCCTGCAGATTCTATTTATGTCTATGTAATTTGCTCCTTCATTTTCTAAATATCCCATATCCAGTTGTTGTCTCTCCTTTTCAATATTCAAGACTTCTGTTGTCGGTGCTTTAGATTTAGATTTTCATTCCCTAATGACTGTTTTCTGTCCACTGGTAGTATTAAACTTGTTTCTGACAGAATGCTCTATAGAGATTTTTTTAAGTCATCCAACTCATCACATTCTCAAAAAATATGTTCCCAATTCTTACTTTTAACAATATTTGACAGAGTGGCAGTAAAAGATATCAACCTGAGTAACAATGTACATGTGCCAGTTTTGAGTTCCAAGCACACAGTTTTATCTAAAAGTATGGTGATTGCATTTGCTCATCACTCCAGTATGGCTTTATCTTATACTACAGATACTAGGATAGTGAAAAGTGTCTTCAAAAATAATAGGGAAATAAAGACTTGTTCAGAACCTAGATTTCTTAATGCAGGCAGAACCTTAAAGTTTAGTAGAGAGAGACAATAACTGACTTCTGCTGGCTAACAAAATATTTAAATGTGGCAATGGAACATTAGTGAGGGATCTGTTCTTACTTAGGGATGTATGAACTAAACATTTTAACTTAACCAACATTTTGTTTTCATTTATTTGTAATTTTTAACTGGAGTAGAGCACTGATCTCCATAGACCTTTCTTAAATTCAGCCCAAGAGCACTTTTTGGTTAAGTGACTTACTCAGAGTCAGGCAGTTTGGCAGTGGAAGATGAGGAAATCAAATACCAGACCACCAGACCACAGTAAACAACTCATTAACAACACTTTAATTCTCGGCACATGCTGCTATTACTATTATTATTGTAATTGTTCAATTTTGATTTACTTGTCAACATGTACAGGATAGCAGTGCTACCACAATAGTAAACTAACCAGATGCTCAGAAGGAGTATCCTATAAATTTAAGGCTAACACAAATGCTTTGTGCAAAAATACTTTGGTATATCCCTCTTAGAATAATTTTTTGTTCACTGTTTTGGACAGTGCATGTTTTTCTAACAGAGGTAGGGATTATGATGAAATGCTGGAACAGTTAGAATGAATCTGACAATTTGTTTTGAATACCAGCAGTTTTCCAGAATTAAATAAATCTATCAGTAGCTGCAGTGTTATTTATTAATTTATTTAACACCTGTTTACCGGGGAAGTCTGACTAGGACAGAGCCCATTTTAGAATATTTCCCTCTTAGAATAATTTTGTTGTTCACCATTTTGGACAGTGCATGTTTTTCTAACAGAGGTAGGGATTATAATGAAATGCTGGAACAGTTAGAATGAATGTGACAATTTGTTTTGAATGCCACCAGTTTTCCAGGATTAAATAAATCTATCAGTAGCTGCAGTGTTATTTATTTATTTAACATTTTATTTATTTATTTATTTAACACTTGTTTACCGAGAAAGTCTGACTAGGACAGAGCCCATTTTCAGCTGAGTCTTGGGGAGAAATGCTCCAGATGCATGTCTTTGGAATGTGGAAAGAAATCAGATCACATTGAGGAAACGCACGCGAACACAGGGAGGACATACAAACTCTGCACAGAACAACCCCAGCTGAGAATCAAATCAGAAAACCTCTTGCTGTGAGGTAACAACTCTAACTGTTGCACCACTGTGCCACCCATACATGTTTTTTCCTATTTTGTATTGCAATTGACTTCATTAAATGTGTTTTAAAACTTTATTAATTAATATACAGATTCTAATTACATGATTTATTCTAATGATTGATGTCTCCAGGTCAGTACTGTGTGCAGGGAGCCCAGACATAACTGGATAGCAGAATTGTAAGGATTATTATGAAAGGTAATGGTGCTGCAAAACCTGGTTGTGTCCCTGCAGGGTATGCATTGTTTCTGCGTCCACATACTTGACTTGGGACAATAAGATGTTACATCTTTGAATCTAATTCCAACTTTAATGGATAAAACTACAAAACATCTGGATACCATTACAGATTACAAATTCCAAAAATGTTACCTATTCATTTATTTTTTGTCATTAATTTGGTTGTACCAGTTGATTTTTCTGTAGTTCCCCACTCACATAATAAAAATTTGATAATATTAGTTGTCACTTGCAAAGCAACTGGGCAAGCACCAGTTTGTGCATTATGCCAGTAGTCATTATTTCACAATGATGCACTGTTGATAGGCACCAGAATTAGTGGCTGATCCTGTAGTACAGCTGAAATGTGCTTGTGTGATGGACTGCATGGTACTGTATGTCCCAGAATCTGTGCAGTACATAGCACTTCGGGAGACAGAAGAGTGCTGGCTGCACTGTTCATGGTGCTAGATTGCATGCATTGACAAGGGCATCACAGCAGCATGCCCAGTAATGTGGCCTTGAGATTAAGTGCAGAATCTCCACATTTCATTTGTTTGTTCCTTCCCATCATGCACCTATCTTCCATGGGTAATACTTGAAGAGTTATTTTCCCAAGGCATGTATAATATAATGATATTAACGTTTGCTATACATCTTGAAGCATTGCTATTGCTTATAAACTAGCTGATCAGCTATCTGTTTTTTTTTTTTGTGTGTGTGTGTGTGTGTGTGTGTGTGTGTGTGTGTGTGTCTGTGTGTGTGTGTGTTTGTATAGGTGTATATGTGTGAGCAGTCATCACAATGGCTTAGTATTTCTAGATAAAACATTAGTTACTGACAGAAGCACTGCTGTTGAGCATGCCATACAGCCAAACTGTAGCTCTGTGGTGTACAGTGTAGTATTGCCTCAACCATTACATACATTTCACAACATTTTTCAGTGCTATATTTAACTTTACATGTACTCCACAGCAGTATGTAATATTGCCCTGTACCATTATATGAGCTCTATAGCAGTATGCAATATTGTTTACTCCATTAGATATATTTCACTGTAGTAATACCTGAATCATTACACTGTACTGCAAGTACAATAAGTTGCACACCACAGCAGTGTGCAGTACAGCATGTACTTGCTAGTGGTGTTCTACAACAGCATGCATGTACTGTTAGGGACACTGCACAGCACTGTATAATACTGCATATACTGTTAGGTACACTCTGCAGTAGTATACAGTAATGCACACACTGTTAAGCGTGGTCCCACAGCAGTGTGCAGTATTGCATGTGCAGTATTGAATATGCAATTAGGGGGATTCTATAGCAGTGTGCCGTACTGTATGTACTGTCAGAGGTGCTGTACTAGAGTTTACTGAACTGCATGCACCAACAGAGGTACTCCACATATTTTTGCAGTACTGCATATAGGATTAGAAGTACACCACACTAATGTGCAGTAATGAGTGTACTGTTAAGTGTGCTCCACAGTAATGTGCAGTAATGCATATAACATTAGAGGTGCTCCAAAGCAGTGTGCAGCACTGCATATACCATTAGAGGTATTCCACAGCAGTGTACAGCACTACATATACCATTAGAGGTGCCCCGCAGCAGTGTGCTGTGATGCATATACCATTAGAGGTGCTCCACAGCAGTGTGTAGCACTGCATATACCATTAGAGGCTCTCCACAGCAGTGCACAGCACTAAATGTACCATTAGATGTGCCCCACAGCAGTGTGCAGTGATGCATATACCATTAGAGGTGCTCCACAGCAGTGTGCATCACTGTATATACCATTAGAGGTTCTTCACATCAGTGTGTGACACTACATATACCATTAGAGGTGCCCCACAGCAGTGTGCAGTAATGCATATACCATTAAAGCTGCTCCACAGTGGTGTGCTGCACTTTGTATAGAGCTCAGCCATTCCACAGCAGGCTCTAGTACTGTGTGTATCTTTAGTTAGACTCCATAACACTCCGCATTACTGTCTGTACCATTAAATGCTCTCCATAGCAGTCTGTTGTAGTGCATGTAACATCAGATGTGGTCCACAAGTTGCCTGCAGTTGTGCATGTACCATAAGATTTGCTTCAAATGTTTGTGCTTCTATGTGTGAGATATCAGAAGCTCAATGCCTATGGTGAGACTATCAAGAAGTAGTTTACATTAGTACCTGTAGCATTAAACATGCTCCACAACAATCTACATTGCTGCCTGTAACACTGGATGCACTCTATAGCATTTTGCATTACTGCCTCCACCATTAGACGTGATCCACAGCAGTCCCCAGTACTGCAAGTGATATTAGATGAGCTCTGCAGCAGTCCCCAGTACTGTATGTAATATTAAATGTGGTCCACAGCAGTTTCCAGTACTGCATGCAGTACTGAAGAGCTTCACCACAGTTCCTAGTACTGCAAGTAATATTAGATGAGCTCTGTAGCAGTCCCCAGTACTGTATGTAATATTGGATGTGGTCAGCAGCAATCCCCCATACTGCATTTAATACTAGATGTGGTTCACAGCAGTTCACAGTACTGGATGTAGTATTATATGAGCTCCACAGCCATCCCCACTATTGTATGTAATATTAGATTAGTTCCACAGACGTCCCAAGTTCTACATGTAATATTAAATGAACTCCTTAGCAGTCCCCAGTACTATATATAATATTAGTTGTGGTCCACAGCAGTCGCCAGTACTTCATGTATTATTAGATGAGGTCCACAGCAGTCCCCAGTACAACATGTAATATTTGATGAGCTCCACAGCAGTCTGTAATAGGATGTGCAGTATTAAGTTTGCTCTCCAACAATTTGGTGCACTGCCTGTATCATTAGATGCCCTCTACAACAGTCCACATTACTGCCTGTACCATTAAATATGCTACCCAACACGCTGAAGTGGTGCTTGTTACCATATTCCAGAGGGTTCTTGTAGATGATGTGTTCCTTGGCTGCAGTACACGTGTTTGTCAAGCACTCATGTATAAAAGAATGCCATAAATGATTAGAATGCAACACTTGTGATACATACTGACTGGCAGGTGCAAGACTACAAACATTCATGAGGCTGATGAATGATACAGAGACAGGTTATGAGGAACACCTGATGAATCCAATGATGATGTATATTAACCATCCTTTCTTCTCTTTTGAAACATTGCATTAATATAGACTCTTGCTATGCAGGCATTCATACATATATATATAATGGGCAGCAGAACTGGTTCAGAATGAATTTATTTATTGATATTTAAATACAGGGAAAGTCTGACTGGATAGGAGTACATTTTTTGTGGAAGCCCAGGGAAAAAAGCTCCAAAGTATTGCAAAACATTTTAAGAACAATAATTTTACAGTCTTCAAAAGTAATACAAAAATATCTACAGTTTAAATAATTATATCAAATTAAAAATAAATGACCAGCAAGCAAACACCCACAGAGCTGAGGGAATATCTAAAACCATGTGAAATTTATTGAATCAGGTAAATGAACTTTAAAATAAATGCACATTAAGTGCTTTCGTCTATACTGTGTAAGACTTCATCAGAACAATGCACACCACACATTTATAACACCATCAATGTCAAGGCAATCAGTCCAGGGAGCTCATCAATTAATTCATATCTCAGATGAATTAACAAATAATTAAGTAAAACCTTTGGTTCAGAAACTTATTTAAAAACCTATTTACCAAAACTGTAAGTTCAAACAAAACTTATATAAGGTTGCATCAATCCTACCATATAAAAACTTATAATTAATACATATATATATATATATATATATATATATATATATATATATATATATATATATATATATATATATATATATATATATATATATACATATAAATATGGACACACACACACACACACACACACACACACACACACACACACACACACACACACACACACACACACACATATATATATATATATATATATATATATATATATATATATATATATCTTCTTCTTCTTTCGGCTTTTCCCGGTTAGGGGTCGCCACAGCGGATCTTCTGTCTGCTCATGATTGGCAGTGGAGTTTTACAGTGTCAAGTTGCCAGCCCAGCACCCAACCTTCCACAGAAGGCACACACACACACACTCACACCTAGGGCCAATTTAGAGTGTCCAATCCACCTACTGCATATATTTATATGTGTGTGTGTGTGTGTGTGTGTGTGTGTGTGTGTGTGTGTGTGTGTGTGTGTGTGTGTGTAAAAAATATATATGTATAAAACTATCATAATTCTTATGCCTTTATAATTTGGTTGCACAGACTTTTAAGACACTGATAACTGAAATATTATCATTCATACTTGGGGGTGTCCCTGCATCGAGCCTGAGTTGCCACATGAATTCTCTGTACTCTAATCTATTCACCCAGGGAACCCCCCTTTCAGTTTTACCTGTGTAAAACCCAGTACAGCTCTGGCATCGGGCCAGGTATACCACTCCCTTACTACTACAATTGAAATGTCCTGATGGATTAATCCAAAGTTCTCTGGCTTTCAAAAAAATCTGTCTCTCATTACTGATAAACTCACATTTCTTACAAGCCCTGCAATTAAAAGTACCTAACCTCTTGATATTGTTATTTCCATGTCCAGTCTTATTAGGCTTCTCTAAAAACTCTGTAATATTTCTGTTTCTTCTTTTAACAAAAGTGGGAGCAGTAGGTAGACTTTCCTTGATCCCTGGGAAGCATATCAATACTTGCCAATGCTTTTTGATAATATTCTCACTATCATTAAAATATGGGTTAAATGTATAAATAGAAGCATTGTCAGGATCAAACTCAGTGTTACTTATGGAATCAACATCCACTTTATCCACTGCCTTCCCCAAAATGGGTTCGAATCTATTACCCCACTCAATAATTATTTCCCACTGAGTATTGTCAACAAGTTCTTGGGGATAATCCCTTTCAAAAAAAAGTTCTCTAATAAACTTGACCTCATGTAAAAACTCATTGTAGTCTGAGGTCATTCGGGCTGCTCTAATGAACTGCCCTTTAATAATGCCCCTTTCTGATGGAAGGGATGTTCAGTTAAATAGTGGAAGTAAGAATTTGAAAAAGTGTCCTTCTTGCGCATTTTGGAAAGAAATTTGTCTTGCCCCCATCCTTATACAACAATACATCCAAATATTTTACATCCTCCCAGGAATAAGAACGAGTGAATTTTAAAAAAGAAATGGTCTTCCCAATATAATAATCCATGCTCAGTGCCTTCCATAATATGCAGATATCATCCAGAAAATGAGTATATAAAGGCCACTGAGAATCAAAGGTTGAGTTCAAAATAAAGTTCTTTTCCCAAAAATATAATACTAAGTTTGCATAAATAGGAGCACAACTTGCTAACATGGCAACATCTTGAAGTTGTTTGTAAAATTCCCAATTAAAAAACATAAAAGTTATTATCTAGAATGATTTTCATAAGTTCCTCCACTAATAAAATGTCTGAACTAGTCAGATCATGATTTTCCAAAATAACTTCCCCAAACCACTCAAAGCCAATCCTGTGCGGAATACTAGAAAATAAATCCATGATGTTAATAGTAACAAAAATAACATCATCCTGATAAAATGAAAGTTTAATACTCCTAAGAAATTCCCAGGAATCCCTGTAAATGTGTGGAATATTATTCACCATGGACTTCAATTTATTGTCAACATAAATGGCTAGGGGATGAGTCTTAGAATCCCTTACCGATACAATAGGCCTTAGTGGAGGGTCATAAATGTATTTATGAACTTTGAGTAATCCAAAAGTCATATAGATCTAAGACTGTTTAACTGTCAAGAAATCAGATTTGCCTTTCAGTCAACCCTTGTATAAGATGATCATACAACAAACAGTCTATTTTGGCATAAGAAATATTTGTCTTGTTTCTGGACAGAATATAATATTTAACATCATTATCCAAAATTTTATGCATCCAGGCTTTATAATCAGTACTATCCATAATAACACCCTCACCATCAAGTTTCATGATTCTGTTAGAGGCATTTTTGGAAAAACTCTACAGTAAGTTCTTTTCCTCTGGCTACACACCTCAGTTTGCTTTGCTTGTGCTATTATCTGATATCCCTTGGAACCAACGTTTGTAAAACCTGTAACCCTGGATGGAGGGGTGGGTGATACAGAATTTTCTTCTTGAGCATATTGTCGGGGCTCTAAATGGACTTGTTAGAAAAAATGTTAAGCATGTTCAATGTCCTAACAAACAATTTCTCATCTAAAGGCATGTTACACAAGTCAAAAGACTGAGAGGGAGAAAACTGAAAGCCCTTTATGAATAACCCAAAGTATCTTTCAATAGCCAAATCAGTGTAGTTAAAAATATTAACATTTTTGTATGTAATCATAATCCTTTGATGGGACACAGTCATTGAGTCCAAGTTATCCTTCAGTTCCTTGTCCCCCCCCTTCCCCTTCTCCCCTTCCTCCATGCACTCCAACTGTTTAGCAGGTGAGAACATTTCTGATTATAATTCTGTGCTAAGCGCTCAGATCGCTTTAAAGGGAGAGCTTCCAAAAGGGTTGGGACCGAACTTTCCAAAGTCCTTGTTCAGAAACATCAACCTCTGGGATTTCATTGGACTGTACCCCTCTAGTATCAACCTCACTGTTGGAACCCCTAGCTCCCTGTAAGGGGTATGCTTAGCCATCCTTATAATCGTTAAAATATCTTCCCATTTTGTACATTTTGCATTTTTGGCCCAATGCCAGAGCTACACTGGGTTTTACATAGGTAAAACTGAAAGATATCTCACAAATGTATTTATAAGCATATACCTACGATGTTGAGCATGGGAATGAAAACAGTACACTATACAAACATACTAGAGCATGTGCCCAGACCAAATTTTGATTTTACTCAAACAAGTTATTCCCAGCCCCTTGGTGGGTTACTGGGAGAATAGAAAATTATAAAGGCATAAGAATTATGATAGTTTTATACATATTTTTTATACACACACACACACACACACACACGTATATATATATATATATATATATATATATATATATATATATATATATATATATTATATGTTATTGTATGGTAAGATTCATGTAACCTTATACAAGTTTTGTTTGAACTTAAAATTTAGGTAAGGGACTATGGTTCATATATTAGGTTTTTAAACAAGTTCCTGAACCAAAGCTTTTACTTAATTATTTGTTAATTCATCTGAGATGTGAATTAATTGATGAGCTCCTTGGACTGGTCACCTTGACATTGAGGGGGTTATAAATGTGTGGTTTGCATTGTTCTGATAAAGTCTTACGCAGTATAGATGAAAGCGCTCAACTTGGTATTTATTTTAATGTTCATTTATCTTCTTCAATAAATTTCACTTGGTTTTAGCTATTCCCTCTGCCTAGCAGATTTGATAGGTTTGTGGACAGAGAGGAGTGTTTGGTCATTGGAGTATAATGACCAATTGGGACATAGTTGTATAGAATGGTATTTAGTGCTGGGCTAGCAGATGGATGCTGGATAATTTTAAAGGTAGTAAGAAGCTGTGGGCATATATTAGTTGATGGGATAGTTCTAACCAACTTAGAATTTTTAGTGCTATACAGTGGTGGGTGCTGAAATGGGTCATCATCATCATCAGCACTCATTTTCCCATTTTTTCTACATGGGATCGGGTATCGTGTTAACTGTCGCCAACTCTCTCGATTCAGTGCCAGACAACTACCTTCTTCAACTCTCATGCCTGACTGTCGCAGATCTTCTTTCACACAATCCATACACCTCTTTGCTGGATGCCCTCACTTCCTCTTACCTTCTTCCTGTCTGTCCCAAATCTTCCTCACCAGATTGTCTTCTGCTTTTCTGCACATGTCCAAACCAACATAATCTGTTCTATTTGATCTTTTCTGTAATTGGAGCTACTTTGGCTTCTGCTCCTATATCATTTCTTCATCTGTCCCACAGTGTGCATCCTACGACCCTTCCCACCACCTCTAGCTTCTTCAACTGTTCTGCCTTTACTGCCCAGGTTTCTGTACCATACAGCAGTACTGGCCACATCACTGTCTTGTACACCTTACTTTTCAGCTTCTTTGGCATTCTTCTGTCATAGACTACACCTGTCACTCTATGCCAGTTGGCTGCAGCCCCTCTGATTCTAGGTTTGACCTCTTCATTAAGACTTCCCTTTTCCACAACCACCCCCCAGATGCTGAAGCTGTTTACCTGTTCCACTAGCTTCCCTTCCATCTCTGTTTTCAGCTTCTTCTGATTTCCCTAATTTGCTGCCATTACCACGTCTTATCTGTACTTAGTTTCATCCCATGTGGCTTCAGTTTTCCATTCCATTCTCCTATCCCTTGCTGAAGTTCTAGCTCAGAGTCTGCCTGTAATGCCACATCGTCTGCATACAGCAACTCTGTTGATCTCTCTCCTCTGACCTGTTTGCTAATGTAGTCCATCACCAGTATGAAACAGCAGTGGGATGAAAGCTGAACCCCGGTGTACACCCACTCCCCCTGGGAACCCTTCTGTGAGGCCGAACATTGTTTGTACATGAGTACATGATCCTTGTATATAGCCTGCACTAATTCTACCAATGTTTCTGAGACTTTAAACCACTGCAGTACTGCCCAGATCAGCTTTCTTGGGACCTTGTCATATGCTTTCTCCAAGTCTAGGAATGCCCAGTTGGACTCTCTCCTCAACTCTAGCTTCTACTCAAGTATCTGTCTCACAGTAAACATCGGGTCAATTGTGCTGCATCCTGATCTGAATCCAAACTGCTCATCTCCCATCTTACTTTCTGCTAATCTGTGTATCCATTTATCAGTCACCCTCTCCAGAACTTTCATGCAATGTGATAGGAGTTTGATGCCTCTGTACTGTACACAGATGTGGATGCTCCCTTTGTTCCAGCATACTGGCACAAGTATACTTATTCTCCAGTCATCTGGGATACACCTTTCTCTCCACACTGCTATTAGTACCCTCAGGAGCCATTTCTCCACTATCTCACCCAGCATCTTTATCATATCTTCTGCGACTTCATCTGAGCCTACTGCTTTCCCTGACTTCATCTTCCTTAGTGCAGTTCTTACTTCTTCTAGGATGGGCTCCTCTTCATCTCTCATCGTAGGCTGTTTCTGGGGCAGTACATCTTCTGCGGGGTTTTCTTTATTCAGAACCTGCTGGAAATACTCCTTCCATCTGCCTTTGAAGTCCTGTGGACTGGTGAGCAGGTTGTTGCTGGCATCCCTTATGAAAATTGTTTGACTATTTTCTTTATCTTTCTATCTTTGACTTGCAACCTGATATAGTTTCTTTCTGCCATTTACTGAAGTTGGTAGAGTGCCTCCTATGCCTTATTCTTTGCTATTGCAACTTCTTTCTTAGGTTCTTTGTTAACGAACCAGTAGTCCTTCCTAGCCTGGTCAATCTTTTCTATCTCCCACTTCTTCCTGCACTCCTTCTTTCTTTTGATGAATTCCTGGACTTCTGCATTCCACCACCAGCTTTCCTTATGTATCTTACTTCCAAACCTGGCTCAGCTACATATCAGTTCTGTAGTTCTCAAACATGCTGTTTTAAGGCGCTGCCATTCTTCTTCATCTCCACATATTTCCTCCTCTTCTTGGCATGCTACAGCCCTGAGTAATTCCTTGAACTGTTGTACTTTCTCTCCAGTCAACTTCCAGGTTTTCAGCCTGGTCTTTGTTGACCTTAGAGCCTTCTCTGACCACTGCTTGCAGCTGATTGTGGCAACTAGTGGTTTATGCTGTGGGCCGACTGTTTCACTGAAGATGACTTTGCAATCATGGATTCTACCCCAGTGCCCTTTCCTTACTTAGGAGGAAGTCTACCTGAGTTGCATATTGGCTACTCTTGTATGCGATCTTGTGACTGTTTTTCTGAACAAGTCATTTGCCAGACAGAAGTCTAGAATGGCTTCTCATTCTTTATTCCTGTTGCCCCACCCATGTGGACCCAGACAGTTCTCATATCCTGTTTTTAATTTCTCCAAGTCTTTTGGGTTTCTAATACCATGATGGGAATGGACCCCATTCCTAAGTCAAAGTACAATTAAAGTTCATGAAAATAGTATTGTTTCACTCTTTGATGTTAGCCAAAAGTTCTCTTCGCAGCACCCTCAATGTGCCCAGTAATGACTCCTTCTGCAATTCGTACAGTGTTACATGAATTGGTAACATCTAAATACAATTGTTAATTATTTTTTATAAGATCAGTTGCTCTTACTACTATTGGAACTGCCTGGGTATCTTTCTTCCACATGGCTCTCGTTTCTGCCTGCAGATTAAGGTATTTTATGACTTTGTGTCTCTCTGTACGCAAGACACTGTTGTCACTAGGTGTGGCAATTTCAATGATCAATGCTACTTTTGTCTTCTTTTCTTAGACCACTATATCCAGTTTTCTAGCAACTATCTTTTGGACTGATGGTATTGGGTGATCCCATGTGATGTACACTTCATCATTTTCTATGATTCTCTGTGGCTCATGTTTCCAGTGTTTTTCAGCCACTTCGATACCATAATGTTTGCACAATCTCCAGTGTAACAATCTCGCCACATTATTATGCCTTTCAGTATACAGTCTTTCTGCCATTAGAGAGTCACAACTAGCAATAAGGTGTGTGACTGTTTCCAATTAGGTTCCACAAAACCACATATATCGGTTTCTCCCACATGTTCAATGGACTTAGTAAACCAGCGCATACGTAGCCCACTATCTTGGGCTGCCAATATTAACCTTTAATTTCTTGATGTAAATCACGTCTCCTTAACCATTCCTGCGTTCATTCTTGATCAACATGAGGCTCTTCTAGAAGTTTTCTATACTTGCAACTATATTTATGTTTTTTCCACATTTCTTGCCTTCTCATCTGGTCCTTCACCTTATATTCTTTCTTTTGTATCTTTAGCACATTCAGTTGCTGCCTGGTTTTTATCCACTTCTGGTTTGATTTCCATTCCTACTTGATGTAGATATGCTTCTGCTAAATTAAGCAGAGATGTCATCTTAGATTTACTCTCCTCATGTTTCAAAACTTTCACCACATTTGGATCTTGTGAGGTCAGTAGATATGTGTGGAGTTCCACGATTGCAGATCTGTACATGTAATCAATTTCAAGAAGGCCCATCCCTCCTTCGGAATGGGGAATATATAATCTTGGTATGCACTGATTTTTATAAATTATTTGGTGAGCATGAAGCATTCTTCTTGTTTTAATATCCAGTCTATCCAACACTTTTTGAGGCCAGTCAATCACTCCAAAACTATGTTAGGACAGGAAGAGCAAATTGATTTATAGCTTGGATCTTGTTCCTAGGTGTCAATGCTGTTTTCTGGATTCATTTAAGTCTTCTAAAGTACTCCTTACTAAGCGTTATTTGCATTTGTTCATGTTTTATTGCTGATCCTTCATCAATTCCAAAGTATTTATACACCCCCTCTTGCTCAAGTTCTTTTATATCACATTCTTGTCCCAAATTGATGTTTTCCTGGTGCTGCAATTTTCCTTTTTTAAAGGTTGCTTTTGCACATTTATCAAGACTGAATGACATTCCAATATCATCTGAAAAAGTTTTGACCACCTGCAGCTGTGCTTTCAGTTCATTTGATGAGCTATACAATTTTAAATCATAGACAAAGAGAAGATGAGAAGTCATTAGATTTTGTTGTTTTCTAGAAGCCAAATTAAAGCCATGACCTAAGCTGTTAAGTAAACAGCTCAATGGATTAATGGCAAGGCAAAATAGCAACAGTGACAGGGAGTCACCCTGGAATATCCCCCTTTGGATTTTTATCCCTGGGATAATAATCATGGCTTAATTTCAAAGTGGTCTCCCACTGTTTCATGGTTACTGTAATGTAATCAAGCACTCTTTTATCCATGAATGTGGGATACTATCAAATGCTTTTTTATAGTCAATCCATGCCATACTTAGATTCTTCCCTTTCTTACAGTTCTCCTGTATAACTTTATTTAACAACAAATGATCCTTTGTTCCATATGACTTTTTTTTATTGCCCTTTTGTTCTACTGCCATAATTGAGTTTTCTTCTAAATGACTATAAACTCTGTCGGCGTCAATCCCCGTGTATAGTTTATACATCGTAGGAAGACACGTTATTGGTCTACAATTTTTAGGGTAGCTTGCAGGTTCACTCTTAAGTAAGAGCATTGTTTTTCCAGTTGTTAACCAGTGTGGTGTCTGTTCAGAGTGTGCATATAAATAGTTCTTACTCATGGCTAGATCCTCATGTAAAGAAGTTAATACTTTAAGCCAAAAGTTAGGTACTGCATCTTGGCCTGGGGTTTTCCAATTAGAGGCTTTTCTCAACTTTGTTTCAATCTCTCTGGCTGTTATTTCATCCCATTTCATATCCTGCACCTTTAAACTTCTTATTCTTTCCTTTACTTCTTCTGTCCATTTAGCATCTTTGTTATGTTCCACAGGATCTTCATAGATACTTTTCCAAAATGTATCTACTTCCTCTTTTTTTGGCAGTCTATCAATTCTATTTACCTTATTTCCCAATTCTCTATAAAACCTTTTTGGGTCATCAGTAAATTGCTTATTTTCTGCTTTTCCCTTATATTTATCTTTGTATCTACTGAGTCTTTCCACCTGTTTTGAAATTTTTAGTTTGTTATCTCCAATAGTGCATAATAGATCCTGGTCTGTTCTAATACTGCGCACTGCTTTTATCACATCTATCGTTCTTAATATTTTTGTTGATCTGTTCCCTCTCCTATAATCTTCTAACAATGACATTTCTTGTCTTAGCTGCTTTATAGTTTTCTCTATTCGATATTCCCGTTTCCCTCGCTACCCAATGTTCCTGTGGTAGAACTTTATCAGTTATTAATTTAGCAGCACAGTAATATATCCTGTTTACCTCTGTTATATCGCATGGGTCTCTATGGACAGTCCTAATTACTGTGTTCATTTGTTTTATCAAGCTTCTGACTTTTGAGGTTTTATTAACCTTCTGCAGTCTATTTCTCTCATTGATCTTGATATATCTGTCTTTGTCTATTAAATCAAGCAACTCTTCTCTTAGCTTCTTTTCTTCAAGACTGAGGGCACATCTCTTGTTTTCCATTTCCTCTGGGAATTCTATAGAAAGTTCTATAACATCTTCCTGTGGCACATTCTCTTCAATTTCATCCTGTGCCATCCGTTGGTCTATCATATGGAAACTCACTGACCTATCACTCCTCAGCATTGACTGCATCAGAGTTTCAACAGTTTGCTGTTCCTTTCCTTGCTGTCTAGCTTCAAGTGAACTTTTATACTGGTTTCCTGTGGAAGACGCCAAAATATCTTGATATGGCACCTGACCTGTTGCTTCCTGTTCCACTGATTTCCCTTATAATTTGGATATCCATTGCTCTATCCTGTTGTGGTGCTTTCTGCATTTGATTTTCTACACTGAATCCTTCTCTTTGCAGCTGTTTCATTACCTCAATTTCTATTTCTTTGACTTCTCCATTACTAATCTATTTTTCTACTTTTCCTCATAGTTTTCCTATTTTTTGAATTTTGAAGTTTTTTGGATGACTTTGCAATCATGGATTCTACCCCAGTGCCCTTTCCTTACTTAGGAGGAAATCTACCTGAGTTGCATATTGGCTACTCTTGTATGTGATCTTGTGACTGTCTTTCTGAATAAGACATTTGCCAGACAGAAATCTAGAATGGGTTCTCCTTCTTTATTCCTGTTGCCCCACCCATGTGGACCCAGACAGTTCTCATATCCTGTTCTGTGTGTCCCATTATGTGCATTCAAGTCACCCATTATCAACACTAATTCATGTTGTCCTGCCACTGCTGTTTGGGTGCACTCTTTTCCTCAACATCACAGCCCTGCTGTGGGGCATAGCCTGAGATTATGAATACTGCCCTATCATTACACTGGAGTCTGACTGCCGTGAGTCTGTCATTAATTCTGATGATATCCCTCACTGCTTTCTGAAGTTTCTCTCTCACTACAATTCCTACACCATTTCTAGCCTGTCCCCCTCCTGAATAGTAAAGTCTGGATCCCAAGCCAAGTGGCTTTGCTGCACTGCCCTTCCATCTTATCTCTTGGATACATAGGATGTCCAGTCTCCCTCTTATCATCATGTCATCCACTTCTAAGCTGCATTCTTTCAGTGAACCTAGATTAACCATAGCAATTTTTAGTTCATGTTTGGCAGGTGGGTTGGTTTTATGTCCAGCTTTCACTCAGCAGACCTGTCCCAGGTAACCCAGGCTGGGCAAGTAGACACTGGCTGGGCAGTAGCTTATTGACCCAAGACTGCTGGACCTTATGGCAGGCACACACTGGCCAACTGGGACACATACACCCCTACCACCATTAGCATGGGTCCCTGGCAAAGGTCAGAGTAGGCCGGGTCCTCAACCCACTTATCACCAGTAACTACCCATGTCCATTTTGGTGACATTAGTCAACATGACTGAATCATCTAGAACCATATTTTATACTGTCGAGTGGCGAGCCATGCCACGTCATGAAGTCTGTGATCCATGTTGAGGATTCTGTGCACCACGGTAGATGCCCAAAGTGGTTGGTCTGTACAACTCACCACCCTATAGGGCATCATGTGGAGTTTGTGCTGCTGCCCACAGCTCCATTCATTGGTGAGTTTGAGATGGAAACACTCAGCATGTTTTTTGGAGGTGAGAGAAACCCCAAAGAGGAGAATGTGCAAACTCCAAACAGGTATTGGTCGGATGTCAAGATCAAACCTTGTACCTTGTGCTTCGGAGACAAAGACCTTAACCATTATGCCAAGTGGTCTCTATAAAAACTCAAATGAAATAGGTATTTGCTGCAAATTTAGCCACTTTATTTCAGCATTGCTCAAGTTATAATTTTTGTAATGCCCGCAGGTTATGAAGGATGGGAGCACCATAAAGTATTAAGAGGAGGAGGTAGGTAGGAGCAAGTGTAGTTTTAGTTGCATTGTTGAGAAAGGTTTTGGTTTTATAAAGCATCCCTAGTTTTTGGTGAGTTTTTAATGCAAATTTTATAAATGCAGGTCAAACTTAAGATTAATCATCTACTATTATCCTCAATAATTTGCTATAAGAAGTTACTTCAATTGTGGCATTAAGAAGGAGAGGATTTTAAATTTTATTTTTTCATGAAATAGGGATGGGGAGATAATAAGTGTTTTGTTTTTTGTGGGTGGTTGAGCATGATTTGGGTGTTAGAAAACCATTTTCAGTGCCTGTTAAAGCTTCCTAAGTTTTTGGAGCTGTGCCATGTTGTCCGATATGCTGATGAGTGTGAATTTACCTGCTAGTTCTAGTAGGGAGATCTGCTGTGTGGATATGCAGAGGGTATTAGTAAGAATGTTAAGGAGATGGAAATAAGGATAGAGCCTTGTGGTACATTGGGAGTGAGTGAAAGATATGGAGAGAGGGTGGAGTGCCATTTTACTGACTGATACCTATTGGCCAGGTAGCTTTTGAAACATAGAAGGGTGGGCTGAGATAGATCTAGTGAGGATATTTGAAGAACAAGTTTGCTGTGACAAACTCTGTTGAAGGCTTTAGACAAGTCTAGATTTAAGGAGGAGACTAGTTTGAAGTTATCTCTAGCTCTGTTGACAGAATCTATATAGGTTAGAACTGCAGTGTTAGTACTATGGGGGAAGACAGAAACCATTTTGTGTGGGGGATAGGAGTTATTGGTACAGGAGATAGCTTAGCAATTGTTTTCAAACACATCTTTCACATATTTTAGAGAGGGGATAAGATTGCTGTAGGTCTAAAGTTACTAGTGTGTTGAATTTCCTCCTTTGTGTAGAGGGATAATGACTGATTTTTTCCAAGAGAGAGGGACACGGAATTCCTGGCTTGACCTATTATCGAGGAATGAGACAGGATAGGCAATGCTACTGGGTGCTGTTTTAAAGTACTCACTAGGAAGGTAATCAGCTGAAGTAGAGTATGGTTTGAGTTTGATTAAGACTAGTTTTATATTGGACGTGGAAGGTGAAAGTGGATGTGGTGATATATGGCTGTTGGGTAGGGTTGGAATTGGATGTTGAGGAATCCTTGGTTAGAGATGCTATTCTGTCTATGAAATAAAAGTTGAATTCTATTGCAGTTTAGTCATGAATTATTGGGGAGAGGGGTTAGGTTGAATTTTTGGCTGTGATATAAGATTGCTGTAATGACTGTCCAGAAATTGTTAGGGTTGTTTTTTCCTATTGTTTTGAAAGTTGTTGTAGAATTTTTTTGTCTTCATTTATTTGCTTTTTAGTATGGTTGTAGAGCATTCTGACGTTTTCGAGATATTGTGATGTTTTATATTATTTTCCTTTCTTTCCATATTGTTTCTTAGTCTTACATTAGCATTCTACTCTTTCTGGACAGCAAAATTACAATTTTTGTTTTTAGTCTCTTCCTTCTAGGAGATGCAAAGTAATATTAGGATATTTAGTTAAGTTGTACTGAATTCATTTACAGCATCAACTAAGGGGAGGATTTTTAGGATGTTAACTAGATGATAGGGTCGTATCAACATGCTGTTTAGTGACATGTCCTGTTGCACAGACTGGGACATTGTCACTATGAAATAGTCTGAAACTGTACCTGTGATGCTGAATTTGCTAGAGTCTGATAGCAGGAGTATTTATTTATTTATTGCATTTGTTAACCGGGAAAGTCCACTGGCACTGAAAAGAGCCCATTTTCAGTGGAGGCCTGGGGAGAAAAGCTCCACAAAAATACATACAATCACAGTAAAATCACTTAGATAGAAAAACAAGATTGTACAGTACAGTTACATTGCATGAGATTGGTAAATAGAAGCAATGGTGTAAGAACAAAATACAATCACTGGCTTTCAATGTCTTGCTACAGCTTGTTGGGCTATTAATTAGTTGTGTGAAACTATATAAGTTCATGTGAAATGTAAGGGAGTTACAGGTTATGTCCAACTAACTGGTATTGACATCACCTAGTAGTATGTTTTCTTTGGAATTTTTAAGGATATCCAGTGTAGGATATCTTCCATTAGCTGTATTGTCACTAGGAGGGCTGTAAATGACAGCAAGACATATTTGTTTATATTTATTTTCAGGAAAGTAATAAGAAACTCTTATGAATTGAATTTGGGTATTGGTTTGTTGTAGGGGGAATGTGGTAGTTGTTGGGAATTAGTAAAACAATGCCAAGACCTATCCTCTTTATATGGTCATTAAGGATGATATTATAGCTAGGGGGTATAATTTTGGAGTCATTTATGCTGGGTTTAAGCCATATTTCTGTTTTAGCAGGAACATCAGGATTGCACTGGGTAATCCAGAGAAGTAGTTTAGATGCACAAAATTTACAGTTGCCAGTGGCACAGGATGATGTGAGATAGCTTGTCTATTGTGGAGTACACTGGGATGGATTGATTCCCGTGCTGCAGAGACAGTTATAAGATGAATGCCTGCATGTTCTACTGAGGCAAATAGAGAACAGCCTTGTTGCTAACTTGCAGCACAGTCAGATGTACTGTATTATGGATGTTGTGTAGTGCATAAACACCCTGAGTCTTGACACTTTTTGTGTATCATCCAGCTCATTTGAAAGGTTATGCAAAGCTGGAAGGGCTACAGAAATAACTGACAGGTTCACAAAATTAGTACTAGAAGAAGTGCCCAAATGCACTGGTCTGCCACTATGAACTGGAAGTTTGGAAGCCAGACTAATGAAGATGGAGTTCCGCTGACTGAATAGACACTGTAGGAATTTGTCATGTGTTAACAGGGAAGTATTTGCTAATGTGTGGTAGATCAATTAAATACTGCCTATGATGTAAGGAGTCTCATCTTTAACAGCAGTTCTTGATATGATTGGGTCTTCCTGAAATTATCACAGAAACCATGTCCATACTATGTATAGTGAGTTTAGTGCAATATTTGTATAAAAGATTTAGGTGTATGAGTTTAGAACAGTATCCATTTCAGCTTAGTACTATCTGTATATACATCCTACCTTTATTCATAGCCCTTAGCTAGATATTGGTGTATCTGTTTATTACTATATTTCATATTCCATGTATAGCTAATGTTTGCTGCAGTATGTATTATTTGTATTGTAGTCAATGGTTCTTCATGTACTCTGCTGCTCATTTATTGTTCTGTGGAGCTTTTCTCCCCAGGCTTTGCTGAAAAAGGACCTGTGTCCAGTTGGAATTTCCCGATAAACAAATGTAAATAAATAAATAAAATGAATAATAAGTATGTTGGCAGATGTTTAAAATGTTTTTGAATGCATCCTATATATAATAGTGTCATGGAGATATTGTTTGCATGATAACCCAGTGCTACAGTAACAGTATGTTGCTGTCAGGCATAATTACTGAGATATTAGCATTCACAGAGACTTGGTTATAAAAATGATTCAAATGTGGTATTATATTAATATCAGAATTTTGTACTTCTGTAGCATCACATTCTTTGTTGTGGTATAAAAATAAAAAAGTGCTTAGATCATACTATGATGTTACAAAATGCAGTTAGTTTCTGTATTGCTCTCAGAATTCATTGATGGAAGTTGATTAATAATGTTGTTAGTCTAACTAAAAGACAGCAAAAGTGTGTCTTGAGTGATAGATTGGTAGAGGGAGAAGGAAGCTGTTACTCTTGACAGACGTTCGGGAGTATTGTAGTTTGGTGGTTCTCCAAAGGTTTCATTGGAATAAATGTTGGGTTAAATTCAGAAAGTTAATACTAAGTTAGACAATTTTTATAGAATCAGTGAATAAAAGGTTCTCCACAGCTGACCATCAGTTACTCGCTGGAGCCTCGCTTTGTTCACTGGGTATATTGAACCTGAAAAACCTTCCATGGACTTTTTCTGACCCGTGTTGTGGCTGGCAAGAATATTTAGGAACCGAGATGCAGCATAACATTGCTACCAAGGAGGATTTTTTAAATAATGCCTTAAATTCCCTTTCTGTCATGCAGTCATAATCTCTAGGGACAGATGTGCAGTTGGAGTGCTTACCCAAAAGAAGACAGCTGTTGACCTACCTCCCAGATGACAGCTCACTCCACACCCCAAGATGCACTGGTATGCACCCTCCAGGATGGGCACACCCCTCCTTCCCTTGTCAGTAGCAAAGACACCCACACCAGTAATCAAACTCAGGTCGCTTAAGCTATAGTCAGGGTTTTATCCTTCCATGCCATGGTATGGGCTGGAATAGAAAGGTCATTGAAGGTACTGGTACTGAGATTCTGAATAATCATTTAGATGCTACTGGTGCTAAGGAATCAGTCTGTTAATTTTGTAAGTGAAGCTGGAACTTTTAGAGGACAGATCTCAAGCAATAACCTCCATATGATTTGTGTCCCAGAGAAAGAAGCAGTGTGTGTGTGTGTGTGTGTGTGTGTGTGTGTGTGTGTGTGTGTGTGTGTGTGTACCTTTATGAAGAAAATGTTGGCAACAGATATGGGTAACTCATAGTAAAATTGAAAGAGCAGATAGAGTTTTTTGTTTGATGACTCTGATCACAGCCACACATCCTTGTCATATTTTGATAAGATTTGGGACTCTGATTAAAAATATATATTTTTTTGAAATTATTATTCCATTTAAACATATTATACATAAGATCCCAGTTTACGATAGCAATGCATGAATGGCAGTTAAGGAGACTACATTTCAAGTTTTCACATCCTGCTATTTTCAAGATATTGTTTCTTCAAGAAGCCAAAAATGTAATGGATTTACATGCAGATTTGAAGTGTCTTAGAGAATATGACTCTGAGGACACAGATGGTGGTGGTGAGAAGAAACAGGGAGGGGCTTGGTTGTTTGCCTCTGTGAAGCACTAATGAGTCAAAGGAAGTTGAAACCCCTCCCCCTAAGTCCCAAGCCCCACAGCAGGTGTTGGCAGGTCAACAACAATTTCCTCTTTTTTTAAATGTAGAAAGTTGCAGAGGCGAACGGCTATCTTGATAGTCACAAGTACAGAGGACTTGCAAGACTGTGCTATACCTGTTTATCGTTCCTTTTCTTATATATTTTTATTTAGTCCAGATTGTTAACCATTTTAAAATATATACTTCCAATATACAAGTGATGACAACATAATAACTAATATGACCTCCCTTTTTGTTTTAAGTAAGGATAACATTTTTCTATATATTATGTAAGCATTTTGTAGGGAAAATGTAATACGTATCACTGACTGATTTTATTTTTCCCTGCCCTGCATGACTGGGGTGGGGATTTGATTACCTAGTCTGGTGTATTTTGACTGTTGTTTTCTGGAAAGTGCCAGACATGAATGGAGGAGTAAGCATGTAGGTTATAGATACAGTAAACTAAAATGGAGGAGTAAGCATATAGATTATAAAGTAAACTAAAATGGAAGAGTAAACATGTAGGTTATAGATACATTAAACTAATATGGAGGAGTAAGCATGTAGATTATAAAGTAAACTAAAGTGGCGAGTAAGCATATAGATTATAAAGTAAACTAAAATGGAAGAGTAGGTATGTAGATTATAAAGTAAACTAAAATGGAGGGGTAAGCATGTAGATTACAGATAAAGTAAAGCTAATTGGTGTGAGCATGGAAGTTGTCCTACTGAAAAGGTGAGGAATTTATTACTATAACAGGTATTTTACTACTGGTTTTGTGGGAAGTCACTGATAAGTCATTTATTGAATAAGTAAGTGCCTGTTGTGTTCTATTCTATCCTATTAAGATTTTAGGACAAGTACAGTACTGCTGCTATTTCACCTGTATGAGCCTCAGAAGGAAATACTCAACGATGGGTTAGATAGTGAGAAGATTATTTGTACTAGCTGCTTGGTTTTCATTTCACTGCCCATTCTGCAATGTATTGCAAAATGACTTTATTGCCCTTAAATGAGAGATGAAGCAACTGTTACATAAGGCTGAAAAGTACAAATTAGTATTTTAAAACTGGAGTCAGTTGTCCCCTGTTTGCAGTACAGGGAGGGGTGCTCATTTGTCAAGCCTGATAAGACGGAGAGATCTTACTGACTGCTCTTGCTGTACACATATTTGATGATGAGTTTGGCATCTCACTAACTTAAGAGAAAATATTAATGTGGTTGTTTTTCCTCAGTTTCCTGGTTCTTTCTCCCTGAATGATACCAGTTATCAGTAAACTTTGTGTTAAGGTAGAGCACTATAACAGTTGTGTAAGGTAAGCTTGTGAGATTACATAATATGAAATGATTTAACTGCTATGTTATCTGCTTTTGTAACTGAGATAATGGGTGATTATTTACTTCTTTCTCAATAGTTCATCTCCAATGTGAGACTCAAGCTGTTTTGATCACTTTTATAATGGAAAGGATTGTACAAAGGCTTTTTCCATTCATGCAGTGAGACTAGCTTGGTAAAAATGATTTAAGAGAAAGGTTGGCTGGGAATTATGATGTCAATGGCAGTACAAACACACAGATACCTGCAATGCTAGGTAATGTTTACTGGCCTGGCAGAAGTACTAGTCAGACATTTTAAGGCAGGGAATAAAAGCTATTATAATCCTGTATGTAAATGAACTTGGTTCAATTGGTTTATAATTTTGCTTCACAAAATTCACAAAAATTCAAAAGCTTCTTTATTTAATATGGGTTATATTTAGTCTTAGATTGCAGGTATCCATCTTTGTCACAGATATACAAAATTGTGACAAGAGTTACAGTTATGCCATTGCTGCTTTTGCTTTGCTGACGTGTACGTTCACAATGGGAAAATATTGATTAATGTGAATGGTTTGATAAAATACATATCTCAACAAAGCACACATGTCTGGTAGCAAGAAATGCTTCCCAGTTATGCTTCTCCGGGGTGTCATCTGCCAGCAATGATGTATTTTACATTAGAGAATCAGTGAAATTACCCACTAACTGTTTGAGAATACAACATTTGGAGAAAAAGTATAAGTAACTTGTAGTGGACATGATAGTTATGACTGTTGTAGAGATTCATGACCTCACCTGAGAGCTGGGAAGAGAGAAAACTGGAAGTGATGCAAGAATTGCAAAACATGTACAGCCCAGCTACGGAAAAAAGTAAGAAGTTTTAAGGAGGAAGATAAATAGATTTGCCCTAGATAATAAATGCAATTCAGGTGATATAACAACAGAAAATGAAATGGAGGAGACCAATTGGAACATTGACAGTATTTTAGCTAAATGATATGACTTCTTAAGTGAGTTATTGACAGATATTCTGTCATAATTCCCATGAATATCAGAAGGTATAGGCAGTGACAGTGACAGAAGAGGGTGCAGAGAGTTAATATGAAGTTATGATCCATGAATTATTGTGGAGACAGAGAATGTTATAAGAACCTATACACTGTTCAGACTAAAAGGGGAGAGATAAGACTGCTATTCAGTATTATATTCTGAGAAGGTATTACCAAAAGCTACAGAACATAAGGCTAAAACCTGGACAAACCCATTATTGCTGAGAACATTTCTGAAGTGATAAAAGGACAGGCTCTTGGAAAACCATCAATGATAGCTTACTGATAGAAATTTGAAGAATTAGCAAAAGTAAAGTTGCCTGTTAGGTCAGGGCAGATAATGAGTTCTGCCAACTAGATCAATATCTCAGTGATAGAAACAAGCAGTTGTAACACTGATGCCAAAGGATGACAAATATCCCTGCCTGTCATCACCGTACAGTGCAATATGTAAAATTAATCATAAGCATAACTTTTAATGTTTATTTTAGCTGTTTCACTGGCTAAATATGTGCTAATGTCTATTGTAAATGATCAGAATGGATATGTTGGCAGAAGACGGTCCTTTAATGATATATTGAAAATCAAGCAGGTAATCAAGATAGCACAAGAGAAACAGGAGCAATTTAGTAGTAGTCTTGGACATGGAAAAGGCTTTTGTTATAGTTGAATGGTAGTATTTCACAAGGGTTTGACTTACTTTTTGGTTCACAGGTAACTTCACGGGCTTAATAGTGGAAAAGTCTATATACAGCTCTGTTAATGAGTCATATCAGGAGTTGATAAAGTGACTAAAATCAGATTTTAGGAGAAGGAAGATGTTAGAGGTGGACCTTGATCAGAGAGTACAAGCATTACATTATTTTGTGTTGTGTTTGATGCTGTGTACATAAAGATAGAATGAAAGATTTTATATGGAATATTGTTATGCTAGAATGGCTGGGGGGGGGGGGGGGCTGCAAATGAAGTTGGTGGATTGGGTGCTCCAAATCCATACTTATACTATGAGGCAGTCCAGATGAAAATGTTATATCTAATGTAGGTAATTAGTTATAGTGCTAAATGGAAAATCTATCTGGTTTAGTGGCCTTAAGTAATGAGGAAGTCACTGGAGAAGCTGCATTACTAGAAGAGAAGAGAGCTTTCTTATGTTTTGAACTAGGTACTAGAGACATTAAAATAATTATTTGTTACTAAAGAGTTGAAGCCCAGAGAAAATTTCTTGTACCTATAAGTTGTAGTAAAACAGGTACTATGACAGAAGAGGGTTTAAGGCTGTGGAAGGAGAGTCAAACTAGTCTGATTTACTGGAACCATCTACACTGTGGACAGAGGCATGAAGTATGTGGTGCAAATCAAATGCATTTGGACTGCATAATGCTTTTAGGTTGGAATTCAAGGGTATGTATTTATATTTATATATATATATATATATATATATATATATATATGTGTATACACACACACACACACACACACACACACACACACACACACACACACACACATATATATATATATATATATATATATATATATATATATATATATATATATATATATATATATATATATAAAATCTGCAAGAGGTGCCAAAGAATCTTTTCAATTATCAACATCCCCCAAGAAATATTTGCATAAGCTTTTTTTTTTTTGGGGGGGGGTGCTACAGGTATATATGGGACATAAACATTTTGGTCTTCTCAGAGGTTGAATACATATAAACTAAAGCTACAGTATTTGATTAGAGTGTTTGACTAAGGTAGTGCTGTTTAAAAGTTGCTTATACATCTAGGTATGATTTTCTGGATTTGACATCAAATGAACATGTATTGACATAGGGTCTATGTTAAATATTCGAACGCTTAAATGTTCGAATCGCTAAAGATTGACCTTTAGTGATCGGACATTTAAATGTTCAAATATTTTTAAAAAAATTAAAAAAAAAAAAAATAAAGTAAACAAAAAAAAAAACTAAAGAGTGTAAGCAGGGGGGAGGGCAATCCCTTCTGCACCCCCACAACCCCCCACTACTTAAATATACCAACTCCAAGATCGCGCTACAGTGTAGGAAATGAGAAATTTTCCATTTGTGCACTGTATCACACTGAAGTATGATCTCGGAGTTGGTATATTTAAGTAACGGGGGTGTGTGGGGGGTGCAGAGGGGCTTGCCCCCCCCTGTTTACACCCTTTACATTTTCTTTTTTTTTTTATATTAATTTTTTATATGCTCGAACATTTAGTTGTTCGATCACTAACGGTCAATGTTTAGTGGTTCGAACAATTAAGCGTTTGAACATATAACATAGACCCTTAGCACATTTAAGAAGGAAACAGAAATCCAAAACCGATCTAATTATTTAGGATGTGGTAGATGTTATAGACTATATGGAAAAGAACAAAATCAGAATTGCAAAGCAGTATTATTATCTCATATATGCCATTAAATGGTTGTCCTAGTACACATATAAGGAATCTTTGAAAATGTAATCTTGAAAATCACAAATAAAATGTTAGTTTTTGTCATGTAATTTGTTTATTGTAGATATTTAGAGTCTGACTTCATTTCTTTACAGCTGAGGCTTGAAAGTAAAGTTGGTTAAACTGTGGCCATCTAGTATTACTAGAGTGCTGCCTGCTTGTTTGATAGGCATTGAAGATTTAACTCAGTAGAATTATGTTCACTGTGTGAGGTCATGAATGAAATTGGTGCAGTTCTGGTTTACAAACCGTTCATTCTTTTCTTTTCTTTTTGCTTCTGTAATATTTCAGGCTTGTGTGTTTGGAGGATAAAGACTAATTTTTTGACAAATGTGTTTGTTAGAGAAGTACTTTGGAATGTGAGGTTACATCTATTTGAAAATGGACACTGATATTTTTGATAAAAATAACATGTAAGAAGATGTGATGCTGCAACAATCTCTTTCTGTCATTGGATCTGAAATCTTTTGAAGACTAATTATATGTGTATGTTTTTGATGATGATAACTAGATATATTTAAACAGTCCCAAATTAAAAAAAATGTTAAAATGTTATATTTTAAATATGGTTGTAGCTGCAACAGGCAGACAGCATAGATCAAACAGCACAACGATAATATGACAAAACACATTTAAATCTACCCAACCATGAAATTCAGGGCCTATTGCAAGCTGTAAGATCTGTATCCATGTGCCCCAGGTGTAGAGCAAAGCTGTAGTTATGACATGATAAACACGTGTGTGAATAACTTCTATATTCACAGAAGAAATTGCATGTCTGATCTTGGAAATAGTGAACCAATAACTGCTGATAGCTGCACTGTTAATGTTAGTGCCTTAAAGCCTTAAATACCAAATGTAACTGATAAGCTCCAAGGAAGATAAGGAGGGTATGATATCTGTGAAGTGCAAATAGCAATGTGAACCCGCATTGCCTCAGCTGCCTGTAGGATTGCCTAAAGTCATATGTTTCTTAACCAAAGTCAGAATCCAAGCACTCTAAAGTTGATAAAATGGACATCAGCTCTTGGAGAAAGGAAAGGTACAACTGGTTGTCATCTCTATAAGGGAGATAAACAGTTAAAGTGAATTCTTTAGCCTTACAAGAGAAGCCTGATTTGCAGCAAAGTCACTGTGAAAAGAAAGAGGCCTAAAATGGAGCTCAGTGGTAACCAGCACTTCAAAAGGTAGTCCTCTTAGGAATTAACTACTGTGATCACACTTTAGGAATGACTCATGAAATAAAAGGCAGACCCCTTTAGTAAGGTGCTTTATAAGATGCCAATGATGTTCTAGAAGACCAAATATAACCTTGGATCTGTTCCCAAGAGAAGGTCACTGATCTCCCTAACATGTCCAATCTCATTACTGTGTTATGATCAGAAGCTATACTGAAATGTATCCAAGAGTTTTTGAGAAGACAAATAAGAATAAAGTTGCCATTTACTGCCTTCTCAGTCCCTTCCCTGACAGTGGGAAAGGTCAAAAATTCTCCAGTCTGTTACAATCTAAAGTAGGCTTTTTGAAATATAGGGATAATTAGTGCTCTGTTGATCAAGACGGGGGGGGGGGGGTGAACCTGGTCTTACAGAAGCCCATACAGTCTGAAGAATAATTTTGTCCATGGACTCCATGCAAGATTTAAATAGCTAGGTAAGGCTGGGGCCAAGTCCACAGTATGTGTAACAAACAACTGAAATTACATTGATTGCGTTCAAGAAATATTTATTAATAGCATGCCTAAAATCAGTCCAAGAAAAAAAAATGGACAGTCAACATTGAGACCAACAAGCTCAGTATCTGCCTTGCAGGAGAAAAAGCACCTATTAACGGTCCTGGCACTGGAGGATCCAGACAGGGGAGGTAGAAAAGTGAAGGGACATGGCCCAATTTCATCTCATGAAGATGGGGAGTGTTGCTTGCACTGAACAGGCATATTGGGTAGGGTGATCTCCCAGACAGAGAGAGACCACCTGTTGTTTGTTGGAATGAGGAGCAGGGCTGTTTGGAGGGAATGCCCCTTGTAGAAGGGAGGGAGGGATGGGTATTTCCTCTGCTGTCAGTCCATGGCATGCCTCTTTCTGACTGTGAGTGTGAAAAAAGTTGGGCAAAAATTTGAAAAAGCCCTCAACCTCCCAGTGGTTGTCTGAATGATGGCTCCTCCCAGTCAACTGTTGCCCCAGGGATTGAGAACAACTGTGCTGATGTGCTTTAAGGGGGTGATAATCGCAAGTCAGTGGGTGTAGAAAGATTAAAGGAAATACTTATTATTATTATTATTATTAGTGACATAAGAGCGAGCTGATAACTTTGGATGTTTGGATGTGATCATTCGTTAGGAAACTGAGGCCAACTTGGCAGCTTAGCCTGTCAGTAAGTCTGAAAAAGAATTGCTGGATGTGTTTTTTTAATGCTTTATTAACATTTTAAGGCAGTATATGTATATATGTAAACAGTAGTAAGGACGAAAAAAGAGACAAATGTTTCATGGCTACTAAGCCACTCATTATACCACTTCTCTGGAATCCATTCCGTGGTCTCTACTACCTCTCCCATACATTCATTGCTGTTTGTCTCCACTTCCTGTAACATGTACTACATCTAATGCTAAGGCATATTTGTCTACATTAGGGAGTCCCCACCCTTCCCATCGCTTTCAGTATTTGAAGTTTATCTGGTTTTATTCAAAAGCTCCCTTCTCCTACTGTCCATTCATTTAACACACGTCAAATCAGTTTTACTTCTGGCCTTCCTATTAATGTTAGGCAACATCTGATCACATATAAAATGTGTGGTACTACCATTGTTGCTGTTATTAACTTGAACCTTCCTGAAATTGCTTTCACTTGTGTAACCTTTGCATGCCATATATCAATCATCTTTTTCAGTATTCTGTCCACATTTTCTCTACAGGTATCCTCCCAGGAGTTAGCCACCACCAATACTAGTTATTTGGGATGTTTTTCTTCTTTCATTACACATGGAGTTCTTCCTCTCCTCTGTCCTAGTTGAACCATGGTTGTCTTATCCATATTACAAATTAAACATAAGCACTTCCAAAAGACTGAAATGTCTGCAATACACTCTCTATAAACAAGTCCATATTACTGTGCATTAGGATACAGTCCTCTGTGAACATCAAGAATGTTCCCTCTCTTCCCAGTAGAATATTCTTTTCCAGCAGTAACTGAATTACCTTGATGGCCAGTCCCTTCATCACAAGAATGAAAACTATGGGGGATAACAGGCAACCCTGCCTCATACCGTATTTTATGCTTCCTACTCTGATAGCCCTTTATTTGTGCAGATCTTAAATGTTGGGTTGGTGTATAGTACCCGCACCCACCTTAAAAATACTGCTCCTATCCCTCTTCTCTCTAGTCATTCAAACAAAAAGTCCCAGATTACTGTGTTGAATGTCTTCCTGATATCAAATTTCATCAATCCTGCGCCAGTATTACTTGATGCGCATTTGTCCATAAATATTGTGGTCCTCCACTAATCATTTGTGCTAGATTGCCCTTTCACAAAGCTGTTCTGACCACTCCTAATAAAATTTGGTAGCAATCTGTCAAGTTGTTTGGCAGAACCTTTGCTAAGATCTTTGTATCCAGATTTATTAAGGAAATAGTCTAAAATCACTAACTGATGGCGTTTCCTTGTCTCCTTTAGATAATACCATAACTACTGTTTGATTGAAACCCCGTAACAGAGACCCACTATCTTTTAAATGGTTATACATTTCTGCCAGTTTCTCTTTGAAAGCAGGAAAGCAGTCTGCCCCCATGTTTCTACAAGGGTTTAAGTCTCAGATAGCTGTATTCACCTCCTGAATTGTGATATTTGGGTCTAACCAACTGCTTTGCTCATCTGTTAGTTTCCTTTCCTGTGTTGCATTAAAGTTCCACAATAGTCAAGACCCTTCTCCTGGATCTATATATAGGGACGTATAATATTCCCTAAAGGCTTCAAGTAGGTTTGAGTTTGACTGCACTATTTCCACTTTCATGTCTCCATTTGATTAACCAGCCTGGTTTTTCTCCTTTAAATTGAAACAACCATGCTAGCCACCTTGGGTCACCCTACCTTTCACTTTTAAACTACCAATAATCCCCTTCCTGGGCAACCTCTGCTTCTGCCTGGAAGATATTCAGAATGCTCATCACCATTTTCAGACTGTTCTTATTTATTCCATTCATGTTTATATTTTTTTTTGTTCTGAATATTTTGTTGCTCACCCTTTAACCGCACTTCCTTTTCCCTATTTAGGGGATCCCTTTGTCTCCTATACCTAGATTCTTCTCCTGTTTTTCCATCCAGTTTATTCAATGGCAGGGTCACAATTATCTGGCAGGCACATTATTCATTCACCAAGACTTATTTTCAAGGTCATCAGTCTTTTGAAAGTGCTGCTGTACTTCCACACAGTTTTCATTCACTGTCTTCTTTACAGTACCTTGATCTCATTCCAGCTGAAACAATCTGACCATACAGTCATCCAGTTTTCCTTACAGCTCTTGGCTGTTGTGCAGTACTTGTGTGATAGGCCCCAAAATCTGCCACCATGAGCAACAATTGCTCATAGTGAAGGAGTAACCTTTCATTGGGGAAACATTTTTGAATCATTAAAGGAGCTTAGTTGGCCCTGTGATTTTAGCATCTTTCACGGTGCTTGGAATTGCTTTCCCCATTCATGGATCTTTCGCTATATCAATTTATTAGCTGCGTGCTGTAGAAGAGACCCAGATCTCAGTAGCCATAATTTTCTAGGCTAGTCATATCTCACTGACTGCTGGATGGTTTAATGAGGTAGGGAATTTCACTTGATAAGGTTTATTACATTCTTCCATTATATCTCTGTATGGCACATAGCACAGTTGTTATCCAGTTTGTAGATGCACAGTAATCCATCTTTGTATCTCATGAAGGTGCCCGTACTTGCTGTTTAGGACCTGCACCTTCATGGTGAAAGATCAAGCGCTAAAGTAGGTAACCTGTTATAGGCAGCCTCATTATGATGAGGACAATCAGCACTGTGCCCCTCAAGGATAACTGTGTAAGTACCATGTCATCCACAGTGCCATCCTTTTGTGGAAATGTTTATTATCTGAAGGCCAGAGAGATCTGAACCACAAAATGTTCAGACCGAGAGACACATATAATTACAAGACCAACTGTGAAAACCCACTGATACTTTTGCAGAATGAAAGTCTGTATATGTGTATTTATGTTAAATATTGAAGTTTTCTTTTCTTCTGCATATTTCTTGAGTTGAATTGTGACAGTTTGACCATTTGTGTTACTTGTTTTACTGAGATGTATCTGCTTGTGCTGAAGTTTAGTGAAGTCTGAAATCTCTGATTTGGAATATCTAGTACACTGAGAATCTGTGATGATGGTTTGTAGAAGAAAGCTGAAATTTGCTGCAATCTTGAGATATTCAGATGCAAGGTTAGCGTGACTCATTGCTGACCTAAGCAATGGGGCTGCCCATCAAAGATAATCAGTGTTTGGTATTTCTGTCCTGCACTGATGAGGAAGTCCATTAATTCTTGTAACAGACCCGCTAGGTAACCATGTGGATGATTTACTACAAGGAATCTGTGCAGGCTCTTGCAACCAGGATGGACTATGGAGGCGGTAATTCTACTCTTTTCCTAGTCCTGTTTGTATATTGTTGTTGTGTCTTTCGGCTTTTCCCGGTTAGGGGTCGCCACCGCGGAACTCCGGTCTGCTAATGATTGGCAGTAAATTTTTACATTCCGAGTTGCTGGCCCTGATGCACAACCTTCAACGAAGGTACGCCCATTCACTCATGTCTCCACACAGAAGATGCTCTAGCTGAGAATTGAACAGAACGAGGTCTTACTGTGAGGTGACAACGCTACCGCAGCACCGCCATGGCATATCTAGTCCTGTTTGTATGTAGGATGATAAATAGTTACCCAACCTTCAATATTAAATATTTACCCCACCTTCAATATTAAATATTTACCCCACCTTCAATATTACCCTCATGTTGCTCCATCTGTGAGTGAGAATAATGGAGAATTTGACTGGAGAGCAGCAGAAAAGCCGGGAGCCAAAACGGTCATCCTGTCAGATCTCAATTATAAACACTATGCTGATAGATATAACATGTCATATACTGAATACAGATTATTACATATACACCTGGTATTGAACAGCAGTGCTGAAGATATAACATCTTATACTGAATACAGATTATTACACATACACCTGGTATTGAACAACAGTGCTGAAGATATAACGTCTTATACTGAATACAAGTTATTACACATGCACCTGGTATTGAACAACAGTGCTGAAGATATAACGTCTTATACTGAATACAAGTTATTACACATGCACCTGGTATTGAACAACAGTGCTGAAGATATAACGTCATACAGTGAATATAGATTATCACACATACACCTGGTAATGAACAATACTGCTGAAGATATAACATGCCATATACAAAATACAGATTATTACACATACACCTGGTATTGAACAACAGTGCTGAAGAGAATGGAGAATGGAGACTAGATCTTATCTACACTTATCTGTTTCATTCGTACCACAGTAAGGTATAAATCATCTGTGGTCTGTCATGGTTTAATTCCAGTGTCTTCAGACACAGAAGAAGACCTAAAAGTAATAATGAGCCAAAATAAATAAATAAATAATATACAATATGCATGCCACATATTAATGAGTGTCTTGGGACATAGGGAACTACAGTGATGGTGTGTCACTACTAAGTCAAGTTCCAGAGGTGTTAAAAAATGGGAAGTGGGTTATGAAAATATATGGAACTTAATAACACAATGTTTGTTAATATCTTTGCATCTATATGTGTTGTAAAATACAAAGTGAGAGACTGTAACTATCTGGTGACTGAATGACACATCAACACCGGAACTATAACATGAGCAGTTAGACGTATTTTTGAGAAATCTTGTTAAAATGTGAGAATTTGTGTTTGTTGTAATGTTTCATAAATGTCTGGCATAGGGAGAGGTTTATGACTGTTGTATACTGCAAAACCATGAGAGTGCAAAGAATTTGCACCACACTGCTACAAGTCCACCATATCATATATTTATTTACATGCATGTGAACATTAGTAATATTTACAAATTTGCATAACTAGTACCTTAATGGTGTATGCTACAAATAATTGCATTATGTCATGTTACATGAGGATGAACGTTCTGCTACTCATACTTGTCACCTTCATTTACAAGGTTTCAAATGGTTGTGGTATGGAAATTGTATTAAATGTAATCATAAGTTTCATATTTACACACACACGCATATATGTATGTATCCAAATGAAGCACTGGGAATGTACTTGCATAGTATCATATGAAAGCAGACGGCCAGATGGAAAAATACTGTAGTCTGTATACCTGTACTGGGAAAATGTAAGATGCAGTGTGTAGTTATAATTTTTCTGCCTATTTTGCAATATTCATTGTTAATTACACAATTAAAACTCAGTTGCATTTTTAAGAGTACTGCTTTGAAACTTAGGTTATAATGCAAAAGTTTACTTTTTAAAGGTTTGTATGCTATACAAGTTTGCATTTTTAGATTTCCTGAATGCCATCTAGACTTCCCAGGATATAAATACATGTGTGATGCCCGTGCACTGGCCCATTAATCAAGGAGCCTCAGTCCTCACCATTAGCACCAGTGAGGGGTGTGCACATTGAAGGGATAACAAGTATACACACAGTAAAGTACAATTTTCCTTAAGAGTACACAGAGATCACAGAAACTCTATGGTGGGTTTCTCCCTTTCTCTCCAGATCCCCAATAAGACTCCCCACTGGCACAGCTATAGGGCCCAGATCTCAGACTAGTGGTCAAGCTAAAGCCTCCAGCACCCTCTCTGTCCAACCAATGCTTTGTGTCCCTACCCAAGTAGCTTACACACACACACTTTGAGATATGAGTTATATACAAACACACACACACTCCTGGGGAAGGCTGGCACAGGTTCTTTAGCTATGACCCCCTTCTCTCCAGACTATAAGGTAGAAATCACTGCCACCAACCACTATTTATCAGCTACTAATAAGGCCCTTACCAAAGGGTGTCCAATTTTACTATGCAATATTATTATTATCCAGTTAGTAAGTGTGACGAACAGCAAGGCAACTGGAGTGGCTTTGTACAGTATCACCAAATACATGCAAGCACTCTAGAGCTTAAATTATCTGTACACAAAACAGCCACAGTTGAAAGGTTTAAAAATGTTTAATAATAAATAATAAAAGCACAAGACGATACTTATTACTTCAATGCAATGACATTACAGGTTCAGAGATCACAGGAAACTTTTAAAACTATATTGTAGGATAGTCTGACATAAATATAGAAAATAGCTAGGCTAATCTAGCTATATTTCTTTCTAACTCTAAGAAAAATCTAAGTTCTAAATGCTACTTACAGACAGAACCACACAAGCGCCTGGTGAGTTGTTGTTAGCTTTAGACAAAAATCCAAAATGCCCAATCTTTCTCTCTGAGAAAGTCTTAAATTGATAACACCCAGTACTGCTGAGTCATTTCATATTACATCATTTTTGACACCTAAATAGTAAATAATAAAAGCACAAGACGATACTTATTACTTCAATGCAATGACATTACAGGTTCAGAGATCACAGGAAACTTTTAAAACTATATTGTAGGATAGTCTGACATAAATATAGAAAATAGCTAGGCTAATCTAGCTATATTTCTATCTAACTCTAAGAAAAATCTAAGTTCTAAATGCTACTTGCAGACAGAACTTGGGGGGTGGCCTATGGTTGGTTAAGGCCTTGCACACACACAACAAGCAGGGTTTGTTTGAGTCTCACAAGGGATAATGGCTTAAAAAATAAAATGAAGGGGGCAGTTAGCCTAGTACTAATCTATGAACCTATGAACCTATGAACCACACAAGCGCCTGGTGAGTTGTTGTTAGCTTTAGACAAAAATCCAAAATGCCCAATCTTTCTCTCTGAGAAAGTCTTAAATTGATAACACCCAGTACTGCTGAGTCATTTCATATTACATCATTTTTGACACCTCTGCTGAGGTTTCCCAGGCTCAAAGAAGTCAGAATTTAACATTTGTTTGTAATCTTGCACCTGACAGGAAACCACAATAATAAAGGACACTTTACATATAAAACCTAGCACTTAACTCTTGTCCTAAGACAATAGAAAGAATTTCTTAGTCCAGCCATCCTGTCTCCGAGCTTGAAATCAAACAGCCACAAAAATGCTTCATTTATCAGCTTTCTTCCAGCAGGGTGCACTGTGGTTACATTTTGAAGCTCAGAACATACAACACAGTTTTCTTACATTTAGTTTTCTTACATTTGTAAAAACATTCCTGTGGATCATATTAGTATTTACAATGACATAGAATTATCTACAAAATTCTATATAGCTAGGCTGGCAGCCTTTATAACATGGTACAAGCATGATATCATAAAGTGACTGTGTCAAAAGCCTCCTATAAAATAGCAATACCAGGAGGGCAAAACAAGTCAGGATCAGGATGGATTTATGGGCATCCAACCAGCAGTCAAAGTTTCCCTTAAAGAAAGAGAGGTTATGACTATCTTATGTAACAGAAGACTAATCCAGAGACTGGACAAGTGTGGAATAATAAATTTGTCCCTCCAGTGTGTCATATTTATTTTCTTTGCAGATAATTATATTTGAATATTTCAATGAACGTACGATAATCTGTACAATATTGTACACCATTAAAATATACTATAAAAAGAGAGAATTGTTATTAACTACAATCATTAAAGCACAACAGACAGCAACATAAAGCACAACAGACAGCAACATGAAACAGGAAACTGTTTCATAGTTGATTACCAGGTTAATGACCCCCAGGGGACTTTTTAAGCCTAGCCATGAATCTCAAAGGTGAGAGCCAAACCATGTACCATGTGTTTGCAAAGTAAATACTTTAACAATTATGCCAACCCCCAAACCTCAAATACGCTATACTGATGTTTGAACCCACACATACATAAACAGCATTCACTTTGCCAAATTGCTTACCCAGATTAGCTAATAGGTTTACAGGCTAATATGTATGCACTAGGCAAGCTGCCCTTGCAAGTCATTTTTCTTATTTGTTCTCAAAATAACCTATCATATTTGGTTGTACATTGGCTTTACCCATCCCATGGTCGATAACTATATATCACCCTTAATGAAAGTAACTGGAATCATGCCATAGATTATATGAGGGGGGCAGTTCTGGGGTGAATTTTATGTTTCCCATCCATGGATCTAAGTTGCACTTGAAAATAGAAATGAATCATACTAATTCATTAAAAGATTTTCTTTATAAGTAAAACCAGCATATTTTAACCATCCTCTGACCTTCCTAGTTGAAGTTGTTAGTAAGCCATTAGTATGTGTTCCTCATTTTGCCCATTTGTTCCACATTATGAGGGCTAGTGTTCCTCATTTTAGAGATGGAAGGTTGAGAGCTATGGTTTGCAGTCATGGGCAAAGTTTGTTAGGTGTATATCTAGGTTACTGCACTGGAGATCTGAGAAGTAGATATTGAACAGGATGGGTCTCAGCACTGAGCCCTGAGGATTTTCCACTGTCTGAGATGGAACATTCTGCTTTAAGTACACAGGTTCTGCTTTAGCTACACAGGTTCTATCTGTCAACAAATTTGCAACTTCATCTTACAACATAAAGGTCTATCGTTAGGCCTTTAATTATGTTTACAGTTCCATCGTGGGGAATAGTTTCAAAGGCTGTGCCCAGATCCAAGATCAATATATGAGTTGCATGGTCTCTATCTATAGCATCAATGACTTTCTCAAAAATGTTTAGTAAATTAAGTAGACATACCGACCCTTTGGAAAAACCCTTTTGTTGAGGGTCTAGAGTAATAAGGTTTTTTATATTAGCACTTATGAAATTAGATATATGGTTTCTATGGCATTACAGATTAGGTTTTCTAGACTGAGGGGCATAAACATTTTAGGCTGATGGGTGTATACTTCCCAGAATCTGCAGTGGGGATGCCTTCATGGCCCTGCTTCAGCTGAACAGTTTTAGAAGAGGTTCAGAGACAGTATGTTTGGCACTTATAACCAAGCAACCACGTATATAAGAAGAGATCATGGAAATATTTTTAGCTTCAGATAGTGCATTTAGAACATATTCTGCAACAGTTATGACAGAAGTAAGGGACTTTGGAATTTCTGGAACTTCAGCGACTGTTTATCTGTTAAGTATATTAAGATCTGTAGCTAGCTATTTTGGCCCCTTGTGCAATGCCTTAGTCCATCACCTCCACAGATAACTTTAAGCAAATGATTTGCAATATCACACATACAGCAGTGAAGCACTTTAGCCCTGACCAAATGCGGTATCTGTATTACCTTGTAAGTGTCAGTGCTGCACCTCCAACCAAATGGCATCTGACAATATCACACCCTAACAGTGCTTGGGCAGCTGCACCTTCTGCCCCACCCATGCTATGCCTTGCAGAATACTGGCAAAATATTTAAGCTTGGAGTAGGTAAAAATGTAATACTGTTATGAATTTATTCAGCACATTGCAGTGTTAATTTTTAGTCATCTTAAGTACTTCAAGAAGAAGTTATGATTATTGGTGACTTCAGATGTCAATTTTAATTCATGTTCAGCTTTAATCTTTCTTATGGTAGCTTACAAAGTGTTGCTGATCTTTTTGAGAGTCATTATTCTGGATAGATTTTTCTGTTTATCTATCCATCCATCCATCCATCCATCCATCCATCCATCTTTTGGTTTCTGGGGAAGTTCCACTCGGCCAGTGGTCTCTTTTCAGACCAAAGTGGAATTTTGGCCAGGGTATTGGAGAATTTCGTGATTTCTTATAAAAAGTTCAGTGGCATATTTTATATCTACCAGGTTTTGATTTAGTACACGTCTTATGTTTTACTTTTATTGTACAACTTAGAAGGAATTACAAGGCAGGTAAGCCATTTGTACCTTGCCAGTATCCACTCTCATGATGTACCTCCCACTTCTAGGATAGCAAAACAAGTCATGTCCAGGATGAATTTGCAGTATTCTAGCAAGGTGTTTTATTTTTATGTTCCTCAGTATATTTGGATTGGTGCCACTTGGTTTATACTACGTGTTAAGATGGAAATACATTTCATTGGTGTCACAGCTGAGAATACATGGGAGCTGTAAACACTGCTGTTGAATTTTGATCGCTCATCATATAGTTTTAATTGGTTTGTCTCTTTAAAATCCTTGAATTTGGATGTATTTCTTGTGGCAGGATTAGGCAACCAAAAGAAGATTCCCAGTCTATGACCAGAGATGAGGATACTGCAGGAGTAGTACAAGCAGATGTAAGTAGAAGGTCTAGAAGATTTTGACTTCTAGTAGGCTGGTTTACTATTTGTACAAGGGAGTTAGTGTTTACTGTGTCTGGAAATCTTTGGGCATACCCAATGTATGTTGTATGGGTGCTCCAGTTAATCAATGGATTTTAACTAATAATTGAAATAACACATATGGAAAGTAATTTTATTTATAAGTAGTTCAGTAAGCACACTTAGACATTTTTTGTTGTCCTCCCGGTGTATACAATATGGCTGATCAGGCTATGAATTGATCATTTGCTTTTTTTAGGGTGATTTGAAGTTCAGTAAATTCTCTTTGCGGGCTGCAGGGAATATGTACTGAGATAATTGATTCTCTGAGAAATATTGATCCTTCCCTGCAGTTTCTGACAGGTATTAATGCATAATTGGTACTAACTTTGACTAAGTGGAACCATTCCCATAAATTTCTTCATTGATCCTATGCACTTAAAGCTACAGCATAGTTTACAACAGACTTCAATGTTGAAGCTCTAAACACACATTCAGCATGCACTGATCATTTGGAAAATGTACCTGCTACTTTAACACCTTCTCTAATCACAGCACCCCAACATAGCTCATATTCTTCTCTAAAACCACCATCCTTGAATTAATATCATAAAATATATACCCTTTGCTAAATAATCCATGTAAACATAAACACCTCTCACACCTCACCTTCAGCTAGCTACCTTACACTAGAATCCACTCTTTGTCTACTTCTTACATCAGCCAGCCTCTTTCTGCAACTCCTACCCTAACTCTTTACAGCCTTTTCTCTTTCCACATCTGCTGCTCAACAGTGACTTACTGTCTAACTAACATAGGTCAATGTAATTCTGCACACCTTTCTAATTGTAATTCACTCTTACTTTCCTTAGGCAATGTCAAAAGCATTAGAAATATGCTTGACAGCATTAATTCCTTTTTAGAACCCCAACCCATTGTCTTATTTGCCATAACATCATTTTAGTTCAAAAGCAGTTCCCACCATATACACCACTTTCTAACCAGTTATAACTATTACTTTGATGCCCAACCAGGTAATAGAGCAAATGGAGGTGTTATGCTACTTCACAAACTAACTCTTCACATGTCAGTGGTTTCCTATGATACTGCAACCAGAGACTCTGATCCCAGCTGGATAGTAGCTAAACCCCCCCATCACCTGTACCTTGCCATTGCTTACTCATCTTCCCTAGCATCTCCTTTTCTCCAAATTTAAAATTTTACTGCTAAAAATGTTCTTGTGCATTAAAGCCAATAAACAAATCATCATCTGGGCTGTACTTTCTAGGTCCATTGCAACACGACTTAACTGACTGACATACAACAGCAGCAAAGATGGTCATTATTCATAGAGTGACACTGTATCACAGCAGAGATGGCCAGTACTCATGGACTGACATAGGACTGCATCACAGATGGTCAGTCCTCACAGACTGACCTAGAAAAGCAGCAGAGATGGTCAGTGCTGACTGTCTTACACAGAGCAGCAGCAGACATAGTCAGTGCTCAAGGACTGATAAACACTGACAGCAGGGATGGTAGTACTCTAGGACTGATACAGAATCACATCAGGGGTGGTCAGTATACATGAACTGACCTGGAACAGCAACAAAAAAGGTGAATATTCATGGATAGACCTAGAACAGTGACATAGATGGTCATTACACACAGAGTGACCCACAAGAGGAATAAAAATTGGCACCACTCACTGGCCTGACACAGAACAGCAACAATGATGGTCATTAGTCACAGAGAGACACAGAACAGCAGCAGAGATGGTCACTCTTCATGCACTAACTTAGAACAGCATCACAGATAGTCAGTACTTATCAAGTGAAATAGAGCTTTGATAGTCACTAATCAGAGACTGACCCAGATCAATACCAGAGATGGTCAGCACTCATGGACTTAGCAAGGAGTAATGCAGGAGCATCATTTTTGTATTTCATCATGGAAAAGTTCCAGCAGTATGTAATTGTAAATGCTAGTTCATAGAATGATGGTTTTAGTGATCATGACTAAAGACACACTGTATGAATTAAAAATATCAGCACAAGCAGAAAAACTTAGAAGATATGCAGATAAATAAAGAAAGGTACAAAATAAGCAATTTATTGATGATTCAACAAGTTTTATAGAGAACTGGGAATCAAGACAAAAGGAATAGAAACACCACCAAAAAAGAAGAAACCGTGCTTAAAAATGTATAAGATACATCCTGCACTGATAAACTACATCACAGCAACCATGAAACAGTGGTAAATCACTTTGCAGTTAAGTCATGGTAAAGGACAAGTTATTATTCCAGGGATAAAAATACAAAGGGGAATATTCCAGGGTGACTCTGTTACCACTGCACGTTTGTCTTGCCCTTAACATATTAAGCTGTTTACTTAACAAATTAGGTCATGGCTACAATTTGTCTCACAGAAAGCAACAAAGTGTAAAGACTTCTAATCTTTTCTTTGTCAATGATTTAAAACTGTATAGCTAATCAGGTGAGGAACTTAAAGCGCAACTGTAAAAAGTCAAAACTTTTTCAGATGATATAAGAATGTCATTTAGTCTTGATAAATGTGCAAAAGCTGCAGCACCAAGAAAACATCAGTTTGGGACAGGATTGTGATATAAAAGAACTTGAGCAAGAGGGAGTGTATAAATACTTGGGAATTGATGAAGAATCAGCAATAAAACATGAACAAATGCGAATAAAACCTAGTAAGGAATATTTTAGAAGACTTGTTAATTCTGAAAACAGTGTTGACATCTGCGAACAAAGTTCAAGCTATAAACCAATTTGCTCTTCCTGTTCTAACTTACAGTTTTGGAGTGACTGACTGGCCCCAAAAATGTGTTGGATGGATTAGACAGGAAAACAAGAAAAATGCTTCATGCTCATCTATTGATTTATAAAAATCAGTGCATACCAAGATTATATATTCCCTTATCTGAAGGAGGTACAGGCCTCCTTGAAACTGATTACATGTATAGATCTACAATCATGGGAATGCATACATATCTGATGACCCCACAAGACCCAAACATAGTGAAAGTTTTGAGACATGAGGACAATAAATCTAGGATGACTTCCCTTCTTAATCTAGCAGAAGAATATCGGGATCAAGTGGGAATGGAAATCAAACCAGAAGTAGATAAAAATCAGGCAGCAACTGAATGTGCAAAAAAACAAAAGAAAGAATATAAGGTGAAAGGTCGGATGAGAAGGCAAGAAATGTGAAAATGCATAAACATAGTTGCAAGTATAGAAAACTCCTGGAACAACCTCATGTTGATTAAGGTCAACTGCAGGAATGGTTAAGGAAAGACAAATTCAAACCAAAAGATGAAAGGTTAATATTGGTGCTCAAGATTGTGGACTATGTACACATTGATTTACAAAGTCCATTGAACATGTGGGAGAAAAAGACAAATGTAGGTTTTGTGAAACAGAATTGGAAACAGTTGCACACCTTGCTGCTGGTTGTGACATACTAATGGCAGAAGGACTGTATACTGAAAGGCATAATAATGTGACAAGACTGTTGCACTGTGGATTGTGCAAACATTATAATATTGAATTAGCTGAAAAACACTGGAAAAAAGAGCCACAAAGCATCATAGAAAATGATGAAGTCTACATCACAAGGGATCTCCCATTACCGACAGTTCAAAAGATAGATGCAAGAAAACCAGCTGTAGTTGTTCATGAAAAGATGACAAAAGTAACATTGGTCATTGAAATTACTACACCCAGTGACTACAGTGTCTTACATACAGAAAGACACAAAGCCTAAAATATCAGGATTTGCAGGCAGAAATTAGAGCAATGTGGAAGAAAGATACCCATACAGTTCCAATTGTAGTAGGAGCAACAGATATTTTAAAAAATAATCCACAATTGTATTTAGATATGTTACCGATACATATAACTCCATATGAATTGCAGAAGGAGTCATTATTGGGCACATTGCGGATACTGTGAAGAGCACTTCTGGCTGATATCAAAGATCGAAAAATACTAATTTCATGAGCTTTAATCATACTTTGACTTAGGAATGGGGTCCATTCCTGTCATGGTATTAGAAACCCAAAAGATTTGGAGAAATTAAAAAGAATGTATAGAAATTAAACTAAAAATAGCAGCACAAGCAGAAAACACTTAGAAGATATGCAGATAAATATAAAGGAAAAAGGACAAAATAAGCAATTTATTGATGATGCAAAAAAGTTTTACAGAGAATTGGGAAACAAGGCAAAAGGAATTGAAACACCACCAAAAAAGAAGAAATAGATACATTTTGGAGAATTATTTATGAAGATCCTGTAGAACATAACAAAGATGCTAAATGGATAGAAGTAAAAGAAAGAATACAAAGTTTAAAGGTACAGGATATGAAATGGGATGAAGTAACAGCCAGAGAGATTGAAACAAAGTTAAGAAAAGCCTCTAATTGGAAAAACTAACTTCTGGCTAAATGCATTGACATCTTTACATGAAGATTTAGCCATGAGTAAGAACCATTTATATGAGCTCCCCAAACAGACATCAGCCTGATTAACAACAGGAAAAACAGTACTCCTACTTAAGAGTGAACCTGTATGCCATCCTAAAAACTACAGACCAATAACTTGCCTTCCGATGACATATAAACTATACACTGGAACTGATACAGATAGAGTTTATAGTCATTTACAAGAAGACAACTCAATCATGGCACTAGAACAAACTGGTAAAAGAAAGTCATATGGAACAAAGGATCATTTGTTGTTAAATAAAGTCATAATGGGGAACTGTAAAAAGGGTAAGAATCTAAGTATGGCATGGATAGACTACAAGAAAGCATTTGACAGCATCCCACATTCATGGATAAAAGAGTGCTTAACAATGTATAAAATATACCCTACAGTGATCATGAAACAGTGCCAACCACTTTCCAGTTAAGCAAAGATAAAGGACAAATTATTATTCCAGGAGTAAAAAGTCAAAGGGGGATATTCCAGGGTCACTCTCTATCACTGCTTCTCTTTTGTCTTGCCCTTAAGCCATTAAGCTGCCTACTTAACAGATTAGGCAATGGCTATAATTTGGCTCCCAGAAAACAACAAAGTAAAAAGACTTATCATCTTCTTTTTGTGGATGATTTAAACTGTATAGCTCATCAGATGAGGAACTGAAAGCACAACTACAAGTGACCAAAACTTTTTCATATAATATAAGAATGTCATTTGGTCTTGATAAATATGCAAAAGCAACCTTTAAAGCAGGAAAACTGCAGCACCAAGAAAACATCAGCTTGGGACAAGAATGTGATATAAACGAACTTGAGCAATAGGGAATGTATAAATATTTGGAAACTGATGAAGGATAAACAATAAAACATGAAAAAATGCAAATAAAACTTAGTAAGGGATATTTTAGAAGACTAAAATTAATATTGAAAACAACATTGACATCTATGAACCAAGTCCAAGCTATAAGCCAATTTGCTCTTTCTGTCCTAACTTATAGTTTTGGGGTGATTGACTGGTCCCAAAAGATTTTGGATGGGAAAACAAGAAGGATGTTTCATGCTCATCAAATGATTTATAAAAATCAGTGTATATCAAGATTATATATTCCCAGTTCTGAAGGAGGCATGGGCCTCCTCGAAATTGGCTACATGTATAGATCTGCAGTAGTAGGACTGCGTACATATCTGCTCACCTCACAAGACCCTAGTGCAGTGAAAGAGTATAAGAATAAGAGTACTATGGCTTCCCTGCTTAGTTTAGCAGAAGCATATCGGTGTCAAGTAGAAATGGAAATCAAATAAGAAGTAGAAAAAAATCAGGCAGTAACTGAATGTGCCAAAAAACAAAAGAAAGGATATACTGTGAAAGATAAGATGAGAAGTCAAGAATTGTGGAAAATGTATAAATATAGCTGCAGGTATAGAAAACTCTTGGAACAACCTCATGTTGATCAGGATCAAATGCAAAAATGGCTTAGAACAGGTGACTTTAAACCGAAAGATGAAAGGTTAATATTGGCAGCCCGACAGTGGACTGTGTACATGTTGGTTTGCAAGTTAATAGTGGTTCTAGGGGAAAAAAACAATACTGGTAATGATAATTCATTTAGTAATAACAAAACTGACAGGTATGGAAAATGAATACAAAGACATTTTTCTTTCCAGGAAACTGGTAATAGACTGTATAATTTGAATTCTGAGTCTAGAAATTTTAAGCATGTTGAATACACGTCTTTAAGGGAAATGATTTATGCTTTTGAAAAGAAGCTGTTCAAATTTAAACTGTGTGAAGTGGAAATATGCTATCTAAATGAATGTATTAAGCAAGAGTTAGTACCACAAGGACTAAGGGTTTTTAAGTTTCCTTATGGAATTTATTATGATAATGTGACTGTAAAGAGTTTCTCTGAAATGTTTGACAAGTGGGGTTTGGAATTGTTGGTCAAAACTGTTTCTGTTTATGAGTCCATGATTACTGGATTAAGGGAAGAAGTGAATATGTTGAATGAAAATATTAACACTGATTTACTGTTTTCCCAGTATGAAAACTTGTATTACAAGATTATCAGTAGGGTGGACCAAAAATGTGATAATATATTTAAGAAAAAAGTTAAAAAGATGGAAAGGGACAACAAACAATATAAGCAAGGCAGGGTTTATCCAACTGATAAACTGGTTTTCTGTATGCAGCAGCAGGAGGAACACGGTCCTGGAGGGATAGACAATAGGCTTAGAGCTAGCCTCAATATGGAGGTTGATATGGATGATATCCACCATGGTGACAATGATCTTGAGTGTTTGGATGATATTCAGGATTTCCTATGCCTCGACGCTCGGAAAGAATAGCCAAATGCAGACAAGGGATAAACAAGACTTACAGCAGGGTTGTGAAGCAGAATCAGACTTACAACCAATGGTAGATAGTATAGAACACATTCAGAGTGTTGAAACCATTAAGTATAGTTTGGATGGCTTCAACATATACAACTATTCTAACTTTCCTATTACTAAGGATTTATTTTCCCTATTCTCGAAGGGATTTAAGTTTGTACCAACTCATGTGCTGGATATAGCTTCAGTAATGATTGACCTACAGTTGTATCTTAGGAAACTAAATTTGAATCTTATACTGTCAGACAAAACAAACAAGGGTGAATCCAAGAAGGTATTAAAGAAAAGTAGCATGTTTAACCCCCCCTTGCATCCACTTATAGTGGCATATGAGAAATTAGTCAGGGAAGATTTATACAAAACCTGGGGTGAAAAAAGGAAAGTTTTTAACAACTTGAACACTCGTGAAAAAAACATCCTTGACAGTATCAGAAACAACAGGGATATAAGAATTATGACCCCTGACAAAGGGGGTGGGGTGGTTATTTATGGTGTAGAGGAATATAATAATGATATGCAGAATATTCCATTCCAAGAGGACAGATATTCTTTATGTTCTAAAAATGAAATCAATATTTCCTACCAGAGATTGGATAGTTTCCTATATGAATATTTGATAGATCAGAGAATTTCGAAGGAAGAATACAACTTTTTATTAAATAAATTTCCTAGGATACCAACCATCTTTGGGATACCTAAGGTCCACAAAGATTTTAGGAAACCCCCTTTCAGACCCATAGTTGCAGCCGCAGGTTCTAAGACTCATAACCTAGCGGTTTGTGTGGATGTAAAATTGAAACATATTGTCAGTAAATTTCCACACTTGTTAAAGGATTCTTGGGACTTCTTGGGCCAGCTTAAGCAAGATATTTGGATAGCTGACTGTTGGTTTCTTACAATTGATGTACAGGATCTTTTTTCTTGTATTCCAAAACTGGAAGGGCTAGATTTTTTCGAGGAAGTTCTTTTTTCTCACTCCGTTTTAAAACCTGATGAGGTATCACTTTTATGTGAGTTAATGAACCTAATTCTTGAGAATAATTTCATATTTTTTGGTGGTGAATACTTTAAACAACTGCAGGGAGTTGCTATGGGTGCCGCCTGTGCCCCTTTGTATGCTAACTTGGTGCTTCTAGGGTGGGAACAAAAATATATTTTTCAACCTGATATGGAATTTTCATCCTGTATTGCATACTATGGTAGATTTTTGGATGCTATATTTATTGTGTGGAAAGGGGATGTAGCAGGAATCCCTAGGTTTTTGGAATATATAAATCAGACTACTAGGTATTTAAAATTTACTTCTCAGTACCACCAGCAGGAAATCAACTTCCTTGATGTGCAGATTTTCAAAAAACAAAACAGGTTCCACTCCAAAATCTACAGAAAAAATACATTTTTCAATGCATATTTGCATTATACCAGTCACCACCCTATTCACCAGAAAAGAAGTATTGTAAAGGGGCAGGCAGTGAGGATAGCCAGAATGACCACTATAAAAGAGGAGGTGATATTGGAATTTCAGAATTTAAGGAAGATGTTCTTAGAGAGAGGCTACCCGGGGCACTTCATTGATTCAATACTCGAGGAGGTTGGTGAAAAATGGGGTACCGTGTATAAACCATTACTTGGTAGCACTAACCACAGACCAGGTGATACTGTTGATTTTGGTAATACCAGAGTTGGCACTAATTTCCAACAGGCATGTGTAGTACAGTTTAGTCCCCTTTATTCTCAAGTTAAAACAACTTTGTTAAAGAATTGGAATATTTTCAGAACCAATCCTGAAATAATCCGGGTTCTTGGGGATAAGCCTATTTTCTCCACCAAAGTAGTTAGTAATATAAAATCCTTGGTGGAGGTTTCTAGAAACTCTAATGAAAAACAGAGAAACTCATATGGTAGTAAGCCTTGTGGTAGATGTCATTACTGTTCATATATAATGCTTGAACGTGACATCACTATCAACAATTCCAACAAGTGTCATATTTATTTGAAAAATGGAAACTGTTGCTCCAGTAAACTGGTATATCTTGCTAAATGTAATTCCTGTTCTTCATTCTATGTCGGAAAATGGAAAGGATGTTGAAGAACAGGATATATGAGCATTTATATGATATTAAATGTGCAAAAAATACTAATGCACTATATAAACACAGTGGTTTGTGTAGAGATTTTAGTGGTTTTAAGTTTGGTATTTTGGATTTTGTCACAGTAGATGTGAGGGGGGTGATTGGCAAAATAGGTTGCATAAGAAGGAATTGATGTGGCAACTTCGATTAGCTGCTGACCACCCCCCGGGCATTAATGAATATCTTTCAATTATGCCTGTTTTGAAAGAGAAGGCAGATTCAGTATAACACACTGGCTGTTTAGTCAGTGAAGTAATTCTTAATATTTAAGAAAGTCTTTTTTTAAAATGTCAACAGTTCATATTCCTTTATTTTTATATGTACATTGCAATGGTATACATGTTCAATGCTGGTTTTATTTATTTATTTGTATTATTATTCATGAGATTTGGCATGTTTGAAATATGGTTTGTTAATTTCTAGACCAATGAATTCAAACTGTGGGTTATTTAAGCCTGTAAGTTTATATTTCAGTTGTTCTGACGAAGTCATACTGTTTGATGAAAGCGCTTAACTATTTGTATATTTTGTATCAATAAATCGTATCTGTGGACTCGCAACGTTGTGCTACTACTTGTTACTTGGTTTGCAAAGTCTATTGAACATGTGGGAGAAACAGGCAAATGTAGGTGTTTTAAAACAGAATTGGAAAGAGTCACACATCTTGCTGCTGGTTGTGATATACCAATGGCAGAAGGACTGTATACTGAAAGGCATAATCATGTGGCAGGACTGTTGCATAAGTAGTTGCAAAACATTAGAAACATGAGCCACAAAGCACCATAGAAAATGATAATGTTTATATCACATCTGATTACCATTTACTGACAGTTCAAAAAAAGATGACAGAAAGCCAGATATTGTATTCCATAAAAATAAGACAACAGTAGCACTGATCATTAAAACTGATACACTCAGTGACTACAATGTCTTACATACAGACAGGCACAAAGTCATAAAATGCCAGGATTTGCAGGTAGAAACAAGGGCAGTTTAGAAGAAGGGTACCAATGGGTCTTATAGAAAAGAATTTACAGTCATACCTAGATATATTACCAATACATGTAACTCCATATGAATTGCAGAAGGAGTCATTACTGGTCACATTGTTGATGCTGCAAAGAGCACTTCTGGTTAACACCAATGAATGAAACAATACTAATTTCATGAACTTTAATCATACTTTGACTTATGAATGGGGTCCAGTCCCGTCATGGTATTAGAAACAGAAAAGACCTGGAGAAATTATTAAAGGTAGAAAAAAATCCAAATAAAACATTTTAAATTTATGTAGAAAGGGGCCTTGTTTTGGTCTGAAGTTGTCCAATCTATTTAAGACACTTGGTAACATAGTATTGGTGCTGTTGGGTAACAATTCCAAAAAAGGTTAAATTTAGAAGCCTGTTCTTGTTTGGTCACTACTCATACAAAGATGGTCAATGGTTTGACGCAGAATCATGACAGATATGGTCAGTACTTACAGACTAACACAGAACTGCATTACAGATAGTCAGTCATAATGGACTGGCACAGAGCAGCATTGCATTAAAATGATCAATACGTACAGACTGACAGAGAACCATAATAAAGATTGTCAGCACTCACAAATATGCATAGAGCAGAATTAGGAATGGTCAATATTTAAGAACTTAATGCATATGGACAGGTGTGGCAGAATTTGTCACACTGTTTCTGAATTATTTACCTCAGTAACAACTGGCTCATCAGTGTCTTGCAATTCTAGCACCTACACAAGCAGGTGATATGGAATTTGTCACCTGCATCTGAGATATTACCTTCCATCGCAGCCAAATCAATCTTTTATTAATGTGTTTATAATTAAAAGCATTAGATTTTGAAAAATATATTCTATTTATTTATCCATTGTTGATCATGTTAGTCTCACAAGGCTAGGGGCCTCTTAGCAGGGGAGACCTGAAGTGGCATTTATACTACTAGTGAAAATTTGGCAAGGGCATCAGGGAACTCCCCCTACCTGTCATCGTTGTGGGTGGGAACTATTTTGGAGGAGCACTTCCTGTTTCCTTTCCAGGCACAAAGGCAGCCTGGAAGAACAGGGAGGCAGATAGAAAGAGAAGGAGATGATGGAGTACTGAAAGAAATGAAAGAGAAAGTAAATACTAAGAAAAGAGAATGTGTGCAGGATTCTGATGAAATGTTTTAAAGAAATCTGTTTGCTGGAGATGAGTCAGCAAATGATAGATGTATAATTACAACTCACCAGTCAGGAGGGTTGCCAGAAGATTTTCGTAAAGAAATGGTGGTGCAGAGTAAGCCAGAAAATGAAGGAAATGTTTCCTGGGGGACATTATAGAAACAATGCAGATGGTGGATGCCGAGAGAATCCCGAAGAACAGTGGTTAGATGGAAAAGAAAACATATGCATAGAAAGTAATAGAAAGCAAAAGTGGAGTAGCAGAAAAGGCAGAAGAAAATGAAAATATGTGGTAAAGAATCAAAGTAAAGAAGATAAGGAAATGAACAGGTATGAAGTGTGGGACTATTTAATAGCTCCTTTAGGTGTAAAAGCACATGAGGAATAAACATTTATTCTTATTAATAAAAGAGGCATTGATATTGTTTTTCAATGGAAAATTTTCTTGGAAAATATGAAAAAAGACTGTAACCCATGGAATCTTTATGTGATAAAAGCTTTTAACAGGTAAACAAAAAAAGAAGATTTGTGTACAATTTTGAACACGGGTACAAAGAGGGACTTTGAAAGGGCATTTGAAAACTTTATGTAATGAAGTACTGGACAGTGCAAAAGTTTACGGCAAAAGGGGTGTATGGACTTATGCCTTGGATTGTACTATTATGTTAAAAACTGAAAGAGAAAAAAATATACATATACCAAGCATAACTGTGGAGGAGAATAGGGGTGTTATAAAATACTGGGAAAACCCAAAGCATTTTTTTCTGTAGAAAAAAGGACATTTGATAAGTAACTGTGACTAAAGAAAAATGTTATATTTGTGGGGAAATGGGACATGATGCAAAAAATGTGACTTGAAATGTTATACATGTAACAAAATTGGATATTTATGGATGGATTGCAAAAATGAAAATAACAGTAAGGAAAAAAGAAAGAAAATGAACAAAGAGAAAAACATTTAGAATTAGTAGAAATAGAAAAATTAGATGAGAAAAAATAATAAAGAGGATATAGAAGAAGGTTCTGAAATAAGTGATGAAGAAGACATAAACTGGGAACAGTAAAATGGAAACAATTTAAAGGGATAAGTACAAAAGAAAAAAGAAAGGAAACAGATGAAAAAGAATGCACACAACTAACAATTGGGATGTGGTATAATGGTTAAGGTGTCTCACTCACAAACACAAGGTACAGTGTTTGATTCACACTTTGGGAACGAAATTGGTTGGGCTTTGAATGGCCTGTTAAGAAACCTAGCTTAGTAATTAGTTATGAACTTATGAAACCATGAATCTAAGGAAAAGGGAACATAAAAAAAAATTGAGTGCTTTCCATAAATGTGAATAGTATTAAGAATATAGTAAGAAGAATAGGAATTTTGCAGTGGTGTAATACACGAGATGCAGATGTAATTATATTAGAAGACACAAGAATTTGAAGAAATGAATAAAGAATACAAAAAGAGAAACTATGGGGAGGAAAGATAATTTGGAATATGGGAAATGAGAAATGTTCTGGAATAGCCATATTCTGTAGAAATGCAGTAAAGATATTAGATGTAACTTTAGCAAAAATGGGAAGAGTAACCATTGTAGATTTAAAATGGAGCGAACAAGTATATAGAATTATAACAGTATATGCTTATGCAAACTGTAAATAAATGGAAAGCTTATTTTATCAAGTTTTAGACTATGAAGTGATAAATATGAATATTATAATAACAGGATTTAAGAGGCAAGTGTGAAAAGAAAGGAAATGATATAGGAAAATGTTGGAAGTTATAAGATGTGGTATGTTAAAACTTTGGGATGAAAAGTCATGGACTTACAAAAGGGGTATGTATAGAACTGAAATATATTATTTTATAGTATCTGAAGGTTTAGTTACAGCAGAAGGGAAGGTAATTCAAACACGATTTTCTTATCATGTAATATGGTTAGAGATAAAAGAAAACAAGGAATATGTAAAAATAGGCAAAGAATAAAAGCATAAATGAGAAAGCATGGAATGAAGAAGGAAAGAGATTAGTAATACAGTTATGGAAAGATCATATTACAATGAGAACATTTTATAAAAAATGGTCTGAATGGTGAATGAATGAATGAATATTTAAGCAAAAATATAAAAAAAAATGTTTTTTACAGTGGCAATATGATGTGAGAAAAGTAGAGAAAGAAAAATATAAAAGTACATATAATGATGCACTGGAAGATCTAGAACATAATGACAGAAAGTAATTTGACAGAGAAAAAGAATTACATGAAAGAAATCAAGAAAAAATGCAAGAATTATTGTACAAGAAAAGATATTTTTACAAGAAAAAAGAGAAGCATCAAGTTACTTAAGCAGATTAGTAAAGGAAGATGGTAGTGTAATGAGAGAAATAAAAATGTAAAAGGAGAAGTAGAAAGACGTTAGGAGAAGATTACGAATAGTATATTACAGTATGTGCAAGAAATGTTTAAAGAAAAAAAGGTAGTGAAGAAAACATAGAAAGTAAAACAGCTAACAGAAAAAGAAAATAAAGAAATGGGAAAATAGATTTCATTAAATGAGTTAGATAAAGTATTAGGACAAGTAAATATAGATTCCGCTACAGGCCCAGATGGAATAGGGTATGCCATTTGCTAAAATTTAAAGGATTGAGAAAAAATATATTTTTTAAAGATTTTGAATGAATGATTAAATGACGGTTTCATGTATAAAGAATTATGTAGCAGAATACTTTATTCATACAGAATAAGGAAGACAGAGGGCTGACCTGGGTTTAATTAATGGTCTGTCTGCTGGAGGAGCTGATATGGGATGGGAGAGGAATGATGAGACACGTCTACTCACCTCTTCCTGGGGGGAGTGCAGGAGAATGTGCTCATTGTCACTGCTGGTGGAGACTGGAAGCAAAGTGAAAGATGTTAATTACATAGATGGGTGGGTCACTGAGGAATGTGTCACCACAGATGCAGTGACAGCTTCCTTGCAGGGCCCATTTGCATTCCAAACTAAATTTCACACAGTACTATGGTATAACCAACTAGCCAACTTACCATCTGGTCACAGTATGATGGCCTGTATAATATGTATCAGCCTTAATGCTGTCCTCTCTGGAGCAGAGGGCTCATCTACATAATAGAGCAATATAGTGCAACAGGAAATCTGAAATCAGCAGTGGCTGAACTCCCAACAACCAGTCTGTTCAGAGATAACCATTGATATCCTTAAGCTGATCTTAAGAAACTGTATCTGGAATTTACACTCAGAAAAATAACTCCTGTCACATTGCAGTGTAGGCCTTTAGATGTTTAACATTATGCAACAGCAAAGCTAAACTGCATACTTTCCTGTAACAGACTTCTGGCAGTTGTTGAAAGACAAATAAACAAAGGGATTATATCTAGATCAATGGATGTCAGTGTCCCCATTTACTCAGCCCACATTAGGCCATTCATTGAGTATAATGCCCCCTTTGGCATGGATCTGTCCAGACACATGTAACATCTGGAACACTCACAGAGATACCAAACTAAAAGGATACAAGGCTAAACTACTCTACTACTAACGGACAAAGGCAGCTCCTATATACTTTATCCTACATATGCTTTCCATTAAATTATGTATGGTATGTTCTCAGTTATTCTTACTAGGGATAATATATCATTATATATTCTCACTAAAGGTAATATATAATTATTGACCATGGGATGGGTAAGGCCAGTTTAATACCAAATGGAATAGGTTATTTTGAGCCCCAAAAGGGAAATTGGCTAGATTTAAAATGGTCCATAAGGGCAGCTAGCTTAGTGCTTGACTATGAACCTATGAAATGGAGAGCTGAATTGAGTACAGCATGTTAGTGCCTCTGAAAAATTCAACTTGGATTGACATGAAGAGGTATCCCCAGTGCTGCAGAATAATATGAAACCAAAAACAGTGTACCCATTACATGAAAAACTCAAGTTTGTCTCAAAGATCCACTCATATTGCAAACCACCACAAATCAGTCACACCATCTTTGTCCATCCATAGTACACACTTCAGCATACCCACTGTCAGAAAGGAGGAATCAACAGCTAAGTCATGATTAGATGAAAGATGGTAGCAGCCAACCAACCAGTAAAAAAAATAAATAAATAAATTTCCTTCAAAAGCCTCTAGTATAAATCATTTTGTTAAGGTTCAGAACACCGAATACACCTAAAGCTGCAGGAGTTCCATGTATCTTTAATGCCACCCTAATTATCTCCAGCCATAAAATATTTTCAAGAAGCTTTTTCTTCCTCTTCCATAAGTGTCAAAAGACAAATTATTTATCTATCTGTCTAGATATTTATTTATTTGCTTGTTGGCAGTACAGGTAATAGTCATGAAGTAATTTCAACACAAAAACAAAAACAGGCTGTGGCAGCTTCCGGGGTATGTTCAGTAGAGGCATTACAGTAACATGAGTGAACATTCTAGTATTAGGTGAGACATGAAAGGTATACTACATTGATACTTTAAACCTTTTGGAAGGATGTAGAGTAAAAGTGTCAGAGCTTTACTACAGTTTTATACAGTATGCTGACAAACAAATACAAGTAAACAGGCGGTCACACAGAAACAAAAATTAGATATGACATCTTAGTGAAAGGACGTCCTGACTCCCAAAGACATTCTGTTTCAGTGGCTTCATATATACCACTGTCATCTGGGTTGCATCCCTAATTCACTCAGTCATTTCCCAATGGGACCAAACTAGCTTTACATAAGATATGTAAAGGATGTATCACACCAAATAAACCCAAACTGTCTTCTGTCTTCAAAAGCGGATTGTAGGAGATCCCATTGATTTCCTCATTAAAGGAATACTTTGGAACTACATCAAAAACCCACAGTACCTCTCAAAAAGATTCTAATGATTCATCCTTGTTTATCTTAAGTACCAGAATGTCATTTGCAAACATATTTTGCACATGTTTATTCTTCCTTCTTCTGACTTGCCATACCTTTATGTTTTCTGTAACTGCTTGGACCAAGGGTTTAACAGTCAGCATAGAGATGACCAAGGGTTTAATAGCCAGCAGAGAGAGGCAAAGGGTTTCTGTAACTGCTTGGATCAAGGGTTTACTAACAAAACAAAAAAAGAAAGCCAGCACCCAACATCTCCTGTGGCTTGTTACAAAACACTTTTATTTCATGACCAAAAGGTCAGCAATTCACCAGTATGGTTATACCGGTTTCGGCAAAAGCCTTCTTCAGCAACCAAACTTGGAAAAGTAAAAAAAATGTATATTAGTATCTCCCTTATATATGGTGTCTAATGACACCCTCTAGTGCACAGAAAAATTACTACCATATTGATAATAGTACGAATTATTTGAATATAAACAGTTATTTTCATGTTACAAACATGAGTAACTAAGCAAGACAAAGAACACTTTGCATCAATTTAAATATACAATTTTTAGTGAAATTATTTCAAAATTGGTCATTTAACCCAGGAGAAAATAGGGCCCCCAATTTGATAATCCACATTTTCTCTTTGTTTGTTAACATTTCATGTAGTGTATGAGCCTCTTTATTCCTGAACCTAATATGGTCAATGACAATAAAACTAAAAGACCCCTTCAGATATTTAAGCATATGTTTAAATAAAGAACTCAAACCTTTCTTGTTTTTGATATCACTTAGATGTTCCCCAACCCTTATTATAAAGGGTCGGGGTGTTTGCCCCACATAAAATACCCGACAACTACATTGGGCTAAATAAATAACCCAAATAGTATTACAATTAGCAAAAAATAAGACATTATATACATGTGGAGAGTTATGGGACATGAAACTATTTGATTTTAACACTCTTGGACAGTAAATACAGAGGCCACATGGATAGCAGCCTGATATCAATTGACCAGTAATTGTCATTTGTTTAGTTGAACTCAAATCTTTGTCATAAACCCTTTAAGTAAGGATCCCAAAGTCTGCCCCTTCCGAAAAGAATAGGAGCATCGATCAACAATATAATTGCTTAAAGTGTTATCTGATCTTAATAGATGCCAATGTCTATGAATAATATTCATAAAACTGTTGGTGTTTCTCCCATAGGTTGTAATTAATCTGAGTACCTGTGATTTTTCAGTATTCCGAACCCAATATGACAACAAATGCGATCTATCCTGTTGATTTGCAAACCGACTGGCCCTAGTGATGCCACCCACTTGGTATCCCCTGTTCTTAAACCTAGACATTAAGTCTCATCGGTGATGGTCGTACATGGAAGAATTTGAACAAATTCTCTTAATCCGGACACATTGTGATTTGGGGATATTCTTGATGACATGTTGTGGGTGGAAGCTTGTAGTAGGGTGTTGAATTGTGGAAACTTCCTAAATACTTCACTCTCCAAAGTGTCCAAATCTGTTCTCCTGACACATCCAAAAAAGTGATATCTGATTTAGAATAGATCAACTTAAATTCAACACCCCACATACTACAATTTAAATATTCCAAAAATTCCAAAAGGAATTCTTTATCTGCTCTCCACACCAACCAACAGTCATCAAGATATCTCCTCCAAATGTCCATTTCATTTATATATATATATATTATGACTAGTGTCATAAATCAATTGTTCCTCCATGTACGCCATAAATAGATCCGCATAAATGGGGGCAAAAGAAGCCCCCATAGCAGTACCTTGAAGTTGCCAAAAACACCTGTCTTTAAAATAAAATAATATTATGAACCAATTCTGCCGTGCAAATTAAGAGAGTGTTAAAGCCTGGTTTATACATATTAGCTCGGTCTAACCAATATTGCAAGGTCATAAGTCCTTCCCAATGGGGGATGTTCGTGTACAAGGAGGTGACATCTAAAGTACATAGGAGCCAGTCAGACTCCAATTGCATATCAGATATAATGGAGAGAAACTGGGTTGTGTCCTGTGTTCTAGACCGTATCAATGGTAGTAATGGTTTCAAATATAAAGTAAGAAATTCCGGCAAAGGCTCAGTCAAAGAGCCTCTGCCTTAAACAATCGGTCGCCCGGGTGGTCTATTGGAATCCTTATGGATCTTGGGCAAAAAATAGATATACTGTTTTTTGGGATGGTCAAACTTAAGATGAAAACAAACATCCTTAGTGATAATTCCCTCGTCTTCTGCTAAATTGAGGAAGTGATCAATATCCTGTTTAAACTTATTAGTTGGATCAACGACCATTTCATGATAATAAGATTTGTTATATAATTGATGCTCACCCTCTGCTTCATAGTCTACCAAATTTTGAACCACCACAGCTCCACCCTTGTCCGCAGACAAGATGACAATTTCCTTATTGTTAACAAGATTTTAAACACATAATTTTTGCTGTTTATCCAAATTATCCTTCATCATATTATGTTTATTCAAATGTAAATGTAAATCCTTAAGAACTTCATTCTGCAAAATTTGTACAATGGGTAACATAGGTGGCTTAAATACTGAAGACTTGAAGTGAAAATTTCTAAATTCAGAAGAACAGACATTACTCCCCTCAGAATTGTGAAAAAATTATTTTAAATTAAGGTTACGAAAAAATTCACAATATCTTGTGCAAAATGATACTCCTGAACAAAGAAACCTGGCACAAAGCTTAAACCTTTATTTAGCACCTCCAGTTGTTGCTCATCCAATTTAACAGAAGATATATTGAGCACATTATTCACTTTAGTATCTAAATTTTGGTCATGTTTTGAAAAATCTCCCCAAGATCCATAGTATTTTTTATGCTTCCTGCCCCCTCGTCTCTGAGATTTATGCCTAAAGAGATTCCCCCTGCCAAATTCTGCTCCAAATTGTTCGTCTTGGGAACAGGTGAGACTCTGGTATGGCCATCCTCCCAATCTGTGTTTGATGATGAATCTTCACCAGATGTAGCAGACTCCCTATTTCTTTTTTTCAATATAGACTTAGGCCGTGAGGCTCTCGATTTCTTGGGGGTTTGAACAGGCGTAACAAATTTAACCCTAGGATGCACCTCAAAGGGTTTACCCCTGTCATAACCCCCAACATCAAGAGTGAACTTCTTAACCTTTCTCTCTTTTAGAACAGAGTCCAATTCTAACAAATCCTTGCCAAGTTTATCAGTACAATTTTTATAACATGGAAGTGTAGAAAAGTCTTCCAATGTTTTGCTGGCAACCAAAACATGAGCAGCTTGTTCCTCCACCTTCCTCTCATAATAACTAGTCAGTATATTCAGAAAGGTCATAGATACCTGTTGTTGTGCCTCCGACCATTGGGCCAAAAGGCACTCAGCTGGTTCAGCAACCATAGGCTGCAACCTAGTTCTTAATCCTCTTGGAACAATTTTGCTCCTTTGGTATGTCCTAAAAAGTTTGAGGTGCCAGACATTTTTCCTAAGAGTAGTCAAGTTTTTGGTCAACTTGGCAAAAGCGGATCTACAGTCCTGAGTGGGGTCCTAAACTCCAGAACCATTATTTGTATTGCCTGACCCCAGGCCAAAAATGCCCAAACCATCAGAGTCCAAGGAAAGACCCTTGATGAGAGTTGCCAAATCCATCACTGACCAAAACCTAATCAACAACCAAAAAAACACTGTACACAATAACAAACTGAAAATATCATTTCTAAGCTGTAATATATACCAAGGATCCTGAGTATTGGAAAGTGAATATATAATTCTAATATAATTCTCTTTACCAACCCCAGGCATCCATACTTGGCCCAAATAGGTACAATAATAGCCAATAACCATTCACCCCAAACCAGGGGATAAAAAGAATTTAGCCAATCTAAATAATGGTCCAAAGCTAATTAACTAAAACACAGAAAAGCAAACATAACATGAATGTAATGCTTTCCTAGCCCTTGATATTCCACTTAGGCCACCTATATCTGCTATGTAACCAAAATGGGCCAAAAATAAAACTGAATAAAAGACTATGACAATGGATGGATCCAATATAGATTTGGTCAATGGTGTTATGGCAAAAACTCCAAAATGAATATTACCCTATATTTATATATTTCTATCTGGAGTCCAGCACTCTACCCAACTTAGACAAGTGTCAAAAACTGTTCAGTAATGTTAAATCCACCCACTGAATCAAAGATACATGGGACTGGATGGTTTAATAATATTAATCTAACTGTTTAAGACCCTTTAACACAGATCCCAGATCAAAAGGAATCTATAAACCAACCCCTGTCTTAATAGAGCTGATATAAATATAAGAAAATCATCTATTATAAAGCCTACAACCACATACCAATAAATGTTATAAGCAACAGATATATGATAGAAATCCCCTATGTATAAACTCAATCCCTAAAACAGTGAAGCAACTGATATTAACAAAGGGAAAAATATTGACATTGGCATATACAAGTGAAAAAATGTTAACATTCACATGTCAATGTCCAATTATTGATACATAATATGAGGACCAAACTTATATAACATTCTAATTTCCATTTACACATGCCAGAATACCTAGGAATAACAGTATACAAACAACCCAATATATGCTAGTCGTAATAATAATTGCAAATGGTCCAACATACAAACTTCATAATAACTTTTGAGTGCTGATGTTAAACCTTACAGTCTAGAATAGTGGGCCTCAAAAAGCCCACTACCTCTACCACCAAATTCGAAAATGCACTCCAAAAAATAAACAGAACCCATATGTAAATAAACAGTCATAACATTATCTTATAACGTATATAAAACAATATTATATGTCCTGAGCATCTTCCAATAGTGCAATCTGACCTTTTGGAAAGAGACGCCACCAAAAGGAATCCTAAGATTGAACAACAAGAATTTAGTCACTCAAAAGTTCCAAATAACACTGTCGCTATTATCTGGGCCATTTAGTTCAAAACTGAAGCATAACAGATGCTAAAGAATGTCAAATGTCAATGTCCCAAACCATAATATAGAAAAAATGTAATAATTCCCTATTAAATGTCCAAGACCACTCACCATAACTGAACTATAAACGATATCCCAAGGAACAAACTAAAGTGAAAAACAGACTGTTTGAAGAGTTCCGCTGTGCATGTCGGCCCAAGTATCTCTCATAGACGAATGAAAATATAACGTCTGCTAAGCTGATTAATGAAGAGAAAATGACAAAATTGGTGAAATTGTAGTTTTCCAAGTTCACAAAAAACACAAAGCCTCCCAATCTTGCAATAATTGCTGTGCTCACATCCAAACAAATAAATAAACGAGAGCGCCACAAACCACACACTCCTTCAAATGGAGAATGGCCACACCAGAGAAACCAACCAATGAAAAAGTACCTGCATGAATGGCTTGTGCACGGCTATGTGATGTATCCAACAAAACAAAAAAAGAAAGCCAGCACCCAACATCTCCTGTAGCTTGTTACAAAACACTTTTATTTCATGACCAAAAGGTCAACAATTCACCACTATGGTTATACTGGTTTCGGCAAAAGCCTTCTTCAGCAACCAAACTTGGAAAAGTAAAAAATGTACATAACATTAGTGTCTCCCTTATATATGGTGTCTAATGACGCCCTCTAGTGCACATACAAATTACTACCATATTGATAATAGTACGAATTATGTGAATATAAACAGTTATTTTCATGTTACAAACTTGATTAACTAAGCAAGACAAAGAACACTTTGTATAAATTTAAATATACAATTTTTAGTGAAATTATTTCAAAATTGGTCATTTAACCCAGGAGAAAATAGGGCCCCCAGTTTGATAATCCACATTTTCTCTTTGTTTGTTAACATTTCATGTAGTGTATGAGCCTCTTTATTCCTGAACCTAATATGGTCAATGACCATAAAACTAAAAGACCCCATTGGATGTTTAAGCATATGTTTAAATAAAGAACTCGAACCTTTCTTGTGTTTGATATCACTTAGATGTTCCCCAACCCTTATTTTAAAGGGTCGGGATGTTTGCCCCACATAAAATGCCCTACAACTATATTGGGCTCATACATGAAATGAATATGGTAGCAATTTTTATGTGCACTAGAGGGCATCATTAAATACCATATATAAGGGAGATACTAATCTTATGTGCATTTTTTACTTTTCCAAGTTTGGTTGCTGAAGAAGGCTTTTGCCAAAACTGGTATAACCATACTGGTAAATTGTTGGCCTTTTGGTCATGGAATAAAAGTGTTTTGTAACAAGCCACAGGAGATGTAAACCCTTTGAGGTGCGTCCTAGGGTTAAATTTGTTACGCCTGTTCAAAGCCCCAAGAAATCAAGAGCCTCATGGCCTAAGTCTATATTGAAAAAAGAAATAGGGAGTATACTACATCTGGTGAAGATTCATCATCAAACACAGATTGGGAGGATGGCCATACCAGAGTCTCGCCTGTTCCCAAGAGGAACAATTTGGAGCAGAATTTGGCAGGGGGAATCCCTTTAGGCATAAATCTCAGAGACGAGGGGGCAGGAAGCATAAAAAATACTATGGATCTTGGGGAGATTCTTCAAAACATGACCAAGATTTAGATACTAAAGTGAATAATGTGCTCAATATATCTTCTGTTAAATTGAATGAGCAACAACTGGAGGTGCTAAATAAAGGTTTAAGCTTTGTGCCAGGTTTCTTTGTTCAGGAGTATCATTTTGCACAAGATATTGTGAATTTTTGTCGTAACCTTAATTTAAAATAATTTTTTTCACAATTCTGAGGGGAGTAATGTCTGTTCTTCTGAATTTAGAAATTTTCACTTCACGTCTTCAGTATTTAAGCCACCTATGTTACCCATTGTACAAATTTTTCAGAATGAAGTTCTAAAGGATTTACATTTACATTTGAATAAACATGATATGATGAAGGATAATTTGGATAAACAGCAAAAATTATCTGTTTAAAATCTTGTTAACAATAAGGAAATTGTCATCTTGTCTGTGGACAAGGGTAGAGCTGTGGTGGTTCAAAATTTGGTAGACTATGAAGCAGGGGGTGAGCATCAATTATATAACAAATGTTATTATCAGGAAATGGTCGTTGATCCAACTAATAAATTTAAACGGGATATTGATCACTTCCTCAATTTAGCAGAAGACAAGGGCATTATCACTAAGGATATTTGTTTTCATCTTAAGGTTGACCATCCCAAAAAACAGTATATCTATTTTTTGCCCAAGATCCATAAGGATTCCAATAGACCACCTGGGCGACCGATTGTTTCAGGCAGGGGCTCTTTGACTGAGCCTTTGTCGGAATTTCTTACTGTATATTTGAAAACATTACTACCATTGATACGGTCTAGAATACAGGACACAACCCAGTTTCTCTCCATTATATCCGATATGCAATTGTAGTCTGACTGGCTCCTATGTGCTTTAGATGTCACCTCCTTGTACACAGATTGGGAGGATGGCCATACCAGAGTCTCGCCTGTTCCCATAAATCCTACCCATTGGGCAGGATTTATGGTCTTGTAGTAATAGTTAGGTCGAGCTAATATGTACAAACCAGGCTTTAACACTCTCTTAATTTGCATGGCAGAATTGGTCCTGACCCATAATATTTCTTATTTTAAAGACAGGTGTTTTTGGCAACTTCAAGGTACTGCTATGGGGGCTTCTTTTGCAGCCATTTATGCGGACCTATTTATGGCGTACATGGAGGAACAGTTGATTTATGACACTAGTCATAATATATATATAAATGAAATGGACATTTGGAGGAGATATCTTGATGACTGTTGGTTGGTGTGGAGAGCAGATGAGGAATTCCTTTTGGAATTTTTGGAATATTTAAATTGCAGTATGTGGGGTGTTGAATTTAAGTTGATCTATTCTAACTCAGATATCACTTTTTTGGATGTGTCAGTTAGGAGAACAGATTTGGACACTTTGGAGAGTGAAGTATTTAGGAAGTTTCCACAATTCAACACCCTACTACATTCCACAAGCTTTCACCCACAACATGTCATCAAGAATATCCCCAAATCACAATTTCTCCGGATTAAGAGAATTTGTTCAAATTCTTCCACGTACGACCATCACCGACGAGACTTAACGTCTAGGTTTAAGAACAGGGGATACCAAGTGGGTGACATTACTAGGGCCAGTCGGTTTGCCAATCAACAGGATAGATTGCAGTTGTTGTCATATCTGGTTTGGGATACTGAAAAATCACAGGTACTCAGATTAATTACAACCTATGGGAGAAACACCAATAGTTTTATGAATATTATTCATAGACATTGGCATCTATTAAGATCAGATGACACTTTAAGCAATTATATTGGCGTTCGATGCTCCTATACTTTTCGGAAGGGGCAGACTTTATTCTTTCAATGGCTCCTTACTTAGCCATTGCAAAAGGGTTTATGACAAAGGTTTGAGTTCAACTAAACAAATGACTATTACTGGTCAATTGATATCAGGCTGCTATCCATGTGGCCACTGTATTTACTGTCCAAGAGTGTTAAAGCCAAATAGTTTCACATCCCATAACTCTCCACATGTATATAATGTCTTATTTTTTGCTAATTGTAATACTACTTAGGTTATTTATTTAGCCCAATGTAGTTGTCGGGCATTTTATGTGGGGCAAACATCCCGACCCTTTAAAATAAGGGTTGGGGAACATCTAAGTGATATCAAAAACAAGAAAGGTTTGAGTTCTTTATTTAAACATATGGTTAAACATCTGACTGGGTCTTTTAGTTTATGGTCATTGACCATATTAGGTTCAGGAATAAAGAGGCTCATACACTACATGAAATGTTAACAAACAAAGAGAAAATGTGGATTATCAAATTGGGGGCCCTATTTTCTCCTGGGTTAAATCACCAATTTTGAAATCATTTCACTAAAAATTGTATATTGAAATTGATACAAAGTGTTCTTTGTCTTGCGTAGTTAATCATGTTTGTAACATGAAAATAACTGTTTATATTCACATAATTCGTACTATTATCAATATGGTAGTAATTTTTATGTGCACTAGAGGGCGTCATTAGACAACATATATAAGGGAGATACTAATGTTATGTACATTTTTTTACTTTTCCAAGTTTGGTTGCTGAAGAAGGCTTTTGCCGAAACCAGTATAACCATACTGGTGAATTGCTGACCTTTTGGTCATGGAATAAACAAGCTACAAGAGATGCTGCGTGCTGGCTTTCTTTTTTTGTTTTGTTGGATTGATCACATAGCCGTGCACAAGCCATTCGTGCAGTTACTTTTTCGTTGGTTGGTTTCAAGGGTTTACTAGCCAACATGGAGAGGTGAAGTGGCAGACATCATCCTTGCCTCATTCCTTTTCCAGTTTGCATTGGTCAAGTAGTTTGCGCCCCACTTTTGATCATTGTTGATATTCCTTGATACATCATCATGCTTGTTAATGGCTAACAACTAATATTTCTTCATTACTGCATGAGAATAATCCCACCTGAACTAGTTGAATACTTTCATCCCATCCAGATTGAATATGAAATGAAGATCGACCACGTTATTAAAATATTCTGTTTACAGCCAAGTCCTTATGAAAAATATGTTAATATGCCTAACTTTTATGGTCCCACATTTATAAGGGTGGGTAAGCTTAGGGAATATCTTCTGAAGTTACAGAAATTGGAAACCCCTAATAGACTTATAATCTGCAGTGACAAAGGATGTAAACGGTTGCTGTTGCTGCATAATGCCAGAAAGCTTGAAATTACTGCTCTTCCCTTGTTTTTCTAAAGATCTCCATCAAGTCTTAAACTGTCTTTGTATTCACATGTTCATGCACCTTTAACAGGAATCCATCTATCCTTGAGGATTTGCAGTTTTTAATAACTTGACCAACATGGGGTTTTTACCAAACCATGCTGGACAAAAGAACTTTTACTGATATTCTGCAGTAAACTTACCTAAGGAGAGCTTTGCTTTTCTCTGCTAAGTTTTCACTTGGTAGATATCCCCTAAAGGCCTCTAGAGTGTCCTCCTGCCATGAAGCTTGTCTCTCATAATTGGGTGTTGTACTATTGCTGTTACATTTTGCTGGACTGCATTCTGTTTGTCTCTATATGGCAACCTGTGAATTACTTTTGGTGAGAGGGACAAGTCACAAGTACAGGTTTTTTAGCAATATGCCCCTTTTCCTTTGGAGTATGGACTAAATTTCTAGAGTAACTATATGCACACCTGTCCTTTCACATAGTCACTGTTTTGCTGGGTTGTGTGGAACCCTAATCAGTTTTGGGGTGACAAGAGTTCTCATTGTGTTGCCACAGGAGACTCCACTATCATGGTTAGATAAAGATACCCATTCTCTCAGTAACCACACAGGAGAACCAGATGATGTTATTCCTTTTGTTAATTGCTGTAATCTCACCCTAAATCTCTGGGATCAGAAACTCAGGATCAAATGCATTCTCAGGACTATGTTAAGAGGCCAGATACAAGGCAGTGGGTTCTATTTTGAATTTATTTAACATGCAAAGAGGCAAAATCTGAGATGACTAAAGGTCAAATGAAAATGCTGAACATCATGCATTAATAAGTTCTGTCAAAGTTTGTGTCCACTGCAGTATATATTTTTGCAGTATGCGAATAATGTACAGAACAAAGCACATTGGTTGCAAAAGTATATAACACAATCTTTAGGCTCATGTCTGATATCATCCTCAATAGCAGAGGCCACTGTTTGCTTCCTTGGCTTATTCAAAGAGCTTGTATCAGTGGAGCTTGTCAAGCAGTTACACCCCCCCCAAAAAAAAAATGATAGCCTCTTTTTTATGCATTGTAAGAAACTGTATTAGTGAGGAGGCCAATTTTAGAGCCAATCTTGGAGGATATAACACAAAGCAGAGTGAGTGGTGGGCCTTCCAGATAACCCTTACTGTCCTAGAATATGTCTAAAATGTCTTGCTTTATTTGAGTTTGACCAAAATCACAACTTCTGTTCTCTTACTTAAGGGACGTGATGGAAACCATTTATTTATTTATATTTATTTATTTCATTTGTTAACCGGGTAGTGTCTGATTGGGCCAGAAGCCTATTTTAAGCAGAGACCCGGGGAGAAAAGCTCCAAGGAGGTTACATAGATATTTTACATTTGAGATAAGCAAATTTTGAGAAAGAAGAAATAGAACATAAATAATCATGCGAATATAACTTCAAATTACAAGGTTCTTAGCATGGTATCTTTAAAGTAAGCAAAATTAAACAAACAATTTTATCATACATTTCACTTTCAAATTACAAGGTTCTAATACATGGTATCTATAAAGTAAGGAAGAATTAAACAAACAGTTTTAGCATACATCATTTTTTTTTTTTGAATAATAAGTTACGTTCTGAGTGCAAGAAGGGTTATATAGCCAGGAGGTGTAGAGAAATAGTAACAAAGGAGTTGGAATATTGGTGGGTTGAAATGTTTAGCCTGGGTGGGAACAGGAGCAAAGTCTATGTTTTGAAAATATTCCTTAAGGGTATGTTTAAATGTATGTGTATCATTTATTTATTTATTATTTATTTTACATTTGTTGACTGGGATAGTCTGACTGGATACATATCCATTTTCAGCGTAGGCCCGCGGAAAAAACCTCCATACAGATACAAAGAACAAAAATACAATACAAAAACATAACAATTCGAAAACAATGCAAGAAAGCATGCAAAAACATGTCTATATATACATGTTAGGCCATTTCCTTGAGCAAAATAATTCAAAATAAGAAGCTGTTACAGTTTTACATATAAATCTCTTTTCATGTTCCAAGCCATGTCACTGAATACGTTGCATATATATTTGTATATCAGATTATAGGTTCCTTACAAATTTGCATACTTTAAAGGGGATCAAGACGTCACTTGTTCACTCTACTTGATTCAGAGCTATCGGGTTAAAAAAACAATATCTAAGGTGATCATTGATGGACAGAATATGCTGTGGAAGAGAGTTCCATTTTTTGGCGATAATATGGGAGTACAAGGAGATGCCATAGAAGTTTTGTTCTTTGCTAACCTTTAAGAGTATTTTATTAGCAGACCTAAGGGAAGTTAGGTAGCTGTAGAGTTAAATAAGATCCGATAGTGCTGGACAATTGTCAGGTTTGTATAAGATTGTGTGTGTAGCTAGTAAGTGATTCAGGGTAAGAAGATGAGGGAGCTCTAACCAATTTAGCTGAAAAAGGGCAGTACAGTGATGAGTTCTTTGAGACTGACTGATAGCAAATTTTGTTATAGCAAGATTCAAGTCTATTTACATCTGATTTGCGAAGATTGGTAAATATTTGAGAGCAGTATAGAACGGACGATAATAGATGGGTTCTAGCTGTTGCGAGTCTAGCATTTTCAGTGTGCTTTGGCCCTGTAGAGTCAGCCCAGTTTGACATGCATTTTTTAATAGTTAGTCCAAGGTGTTTGTCAAACTTGTCCACTATCAATTGTGAAGCCAAGAAGTTTTGTATATTCAATAGGCTCTATTGTGTCATTATAAGAGGAAATACAGATAGGGACTAGATTGTTGGCTATTAGGGTGTGCTGGAAAACCATGAGCTTGTTTTTTTGGGGTGTTTAGAATACGTTGCTGAGCTGTTAGCTAACTTTCAATGTTTTGGAGGGCTGCTTGAGTTTTTTCTTGGAGCTCTGTGATTGTGGTGGCTGAGCAGATTAAGGAAGCATCATCAGCGTATTGTACAATTATTGCTGGGTTTGCTGCAGTATTAAGATCATTAGTAAAAACTGTAAATAGAAGTTGTCCCAGGATTGAACCTTATGGGACTCCAACAGTTAAAGGAAGTTGAGGGGGGTTGTTGTTCCATAAAGTGACTTGTTTCCTATCAGAAAGGTAGCTATGGCACCAGTTTAGGGATACTGGGTTAGAATGATAGGAAGCTAGCTTTTTAAGAAGTAATTGATGTGATACAGTGTCAAAAGCTTTTGACATGTCTAGGAAGGTAGCAGAGACTACATCCTTTTTGTTTTTAAGTTGATTTATAGTATCAGTAAAGCTGATTAGGGCTATGCTTGTGCTATGCCTAGGCCAGAAGCCATGCTGTGTATTGGATAATAAATTATTGAACAGAAAATGGTCTAAGAGTTGTTTGTGTATACATTTTTCTAAGATTTTGGCAAGTGGAGACATAATGGCTATGGGTCTATAATTAGTTATGTCTGTAGAGGGACTGCCTTTATGTAAAGGAATTATGTGTGATATTTTCAGAGGAGTGGTACATATTGTTCAGAGATAGAGCGGTTGATGATGGTGGATATTGGGTAAGCAATGGAAGTAATAGGTAGTTGTAGAATATCACCAGGTAGCTGGTCTGCAGCTAATGTGCAAGGTTTAATTTGTAGAGTAGTGTTTTATATAGCTAGCTTGAATTGTTTTGAGATGGAGAAGGGTAGCATTATCAATGGAAGTATCTGGTATGGTCAGAGGTGTATTAGAGGTTTTATTGAGTAGTGAGATTATAGAGGTGATAAAGTGGGAGGTAATTGTTCTGCTATACAGACATTTTGGTTGATTAGTGCTGGGGTAGTGGGTTTTTATGGGGAAAGAAGGAGATTGATTGTTTGGTATTTTAGCTGATCGGCTTGGAAGTAGTTTTTTTTTGTCCTGTTTAATTAGTTTTTTTAGCTGGTAGGTACAGAGATCCTCCTTATTTTGACTATTTTATAGAGACACCAGGCTCGGTCTCTCTTTTTAGTAGGTGAAATGTATCTTTTGATAGCCAGGGAAGTTGATTGGCTTTGGTGCAAACCTTTCTAGTTGGGGCTAATTCATTAAGTATTTGTAGGAAAGAGCTATTGAAGTACTGAACTGCACTATTAAGTGGAAGATATTTCAGAGGTGTCCATTCATATTGTAGGAGCCTTGAGTTAAATATTGTTGATGAGAATTGTCTTTTACTGTGAATGTAATGAAATAAAATGTTGGAGGAAGTTTGTACTTGTTTCCGAATCAGGTAGGTAGGGAAATGATTGCTTAGTGCGTCTGAGAGACATCCAGCATTGTATTCAGTATTGGATTTGTTAGTCAAAATCCAGTCAAGAATGGATTGTTTTTGGTGTGCTTGCCAATATGTGTGGGATGGTTAATTATTTGACTGAAATTAAATAGGTTAACAAAATTTGTTGTGGTCTATGTTAAATGAACGAACGATCAAAATGTCGAGTACGACATACTCGACAACCTTTGATCGATCGTTCATTTAATCGGACACTCCAAATGCCGAAATTTGGAGTTCCGAAATGTAAATGTTTTGGTTGGCCATCCTAGTCAGTGTAGCATGTGACGTAGACACGCTACACTGTTCAGAATGGCTACGTCTCAGGCTGCTTTGTTTAATATACCATCTCTGTGATCGCTCTACATTGGGGAAAGGGCAATTTCCTGGTAATGGCTTGCTGCCATTTCAGTCAAATAATTAACCATCCCACGCCTATTTTATTTTAAAAGTAGGTGTGTTTGTGTAGGTGTGTTAGTGTTTGAATGATGTGAGTGTGTAGGGGTTTGTATGCATTGGTTGTATGTGTGTGTTTTGTATGTTAGTGTAGGGGAGGTGTGGGACAAACAAAATATTTCAATTTTGTTTGTTTCAGGCTTTTAAGGGTTCAAGGTTTTGAACTTACGATCATAGTGTGTCGAGTATGTTGTACTTGACATTATGATCATTCGCTCATTTGACATAGATCCAATTAGTTGGGGGGTTGGCAGAGCAGGTGTACCAGTCGAAGTTAAAATCTCCAAGTATTATAGTTTCATGGCTAATGTTTGTAGACACCCATTCAAGTATATTTTCAATATACTGCAGAAGAAAAGATAAGACGTACCACCAAGGCTGTCGCAAGACAAACACGTCATGTTAAAAGCCAAATTCTTTGATGCAAACAGATAAAAATCCAAGCAGCATAAAACAAGGTTCAGGGTGGATAAGTGCTTTCGGTAAAAAACCTCTTCAGATCCTCACCCATTAACCAGTGGTTTGCTTAAAAAGAGACAGATAGCCAATCAGCAAAAACCAGGAACAAGCTGAACCAATGGGCTTATCATATAAAACCATAGCCGGCCTTAGGCATAGGCCAACTAGGCAACTGCCTATGGCGTCACTGTAGCAGGGGTGCTTTTTCAGTACTTATTTGGTGTAGGTAGACCAGGATGGGGGCACCAGTTGGTGTGGTGGGGGCCGCAGTGGAGCCCTTTTGCCTAGGGCACCAGTTGACCTAAGGCCGCTCCTGTATAAAATAACCATTTAGCATAACAAAATGGCCATTAGGGGGCTATCAGAAGCTATTTCCTCCAGTCAGAGCCATGCTAGTCTCAAAGCCATTCATAATAGCCGTTTCTAGTCACAGAAAAGAAGGACCATTCGGCAGGAATCCAGGAACAAGCTAGACCAATGAGCTAATCATACTGAATCAACTATTTAGCATATCAAAAAAAAAACAGTAGGAGACTGTCAGGAACTATTTCTTCCAATCAGAAATGTGCCAGTCTCAAAACCCTTCATAGTAGCATTTTCAGAACACAGAAAGAGAAAAAAAAACAGTCATCTTGTATCAGGAAGTTTATTCACTAATAGGGGTCAAGTCATAACTATTCATGATCATAAGAGAGAAAGAAAGAACCAATGAATGTGTTTTCAGTATATTGGTGTTTTTTTTTGCAGGGGGGCGATAGCTTGCTAGGAGGATAATTGACTTATGGTTGTTTAAGTCTAGAAGTGCTACTGATATTTCTAAGTTAGGGATGTCAGGTGGGGAAGAGTTGAGTTGTACTAAATTAAGATTTTCTTTAAAGAATATGGAAGTGCCACCTCCACATTTAGCTACTCTATTAGTTGTAAGGATGCTATATCCACTAGGAAGAAATTCTTCAGACTTATAGGTTCATAGGTTGGTACTAGGCAATCAACCCTAGTCCAAATTCCTTCCACTTAGAGGTTGATAGGTAGGCTTCACTCCCATTCTGTGACTATGCCTTACAGGTCACAGTGATCTGCTAACTCATGGAGAAACATCATTACATCTGTTTGTTTAAAATGCCTGTTGTCAAAGGATGCAGTAAAGATTGTATACTTTTAATAAGCAAATGCTGCATACTGGTGTTCCATACAAGTGTGTGTGTGTGTGTGTGTGTGTGTGTGTGTGTGTGTGTGTGTGTGTGTGTGTGTGTGTGTGTGTGTGTGTTCTGAAGTACAGTTAAAGCAGCTGAATAAAACATGGAAGATACCATACCGTATTTTTCCAGAGTTACCAATGGTTCAGCTATTTCTTTTGCAGACACATTTTGTTTTAAAGTTTCGAATATAGAACTGCATTGATAAATTCCAAGATGCATTGGACATTGTCTGTGTTTGTTTTATACTTGTTAAGCCTTGCAAAAAATGTTTTTGAGGGCATTATACTACTGAATAAGAAGGTATAATCCTTCCTTTTTCATCCACTTAGGCATCGCAGCTCCTTAACTACCACTTTACCATCTTATACTGTTATGTTATTTGCCATCATGTGTTGTTAACCAGCCATATTACTTCATATATATAAAAATATAATCATTTTTTAAATATTTTAGTACCCAACGTTATCCCTAAATCAGAACCTAGCTGTGATCTCCTGCTTCAAGCCCAATTGATTCCAGATGACACAGAGAGAAAATGGGCCCTGACTACAGCTTGCCTGTATTACCAACAATTTTGTCCAGAGAAGGGCTGGGTGACAGAAGGCTGCAGGAATGCAATGCGAGATCAGTGCAAGCTTAAGCTAAACAAATGCAGTAAGTAATTTGCTTATACTTTTATTTCAATTGCTTTTTAACTGTACTTTAAATATAGATAGTAGTACTATTTATTTTATTTTGTTTTATTGTTGTTCAGACTATTTGCTGTATGTGCTTAATATCCAAAATCTGTCTGGTTGTTCACCTTTCAGTGTTTCTATATGGACCTGGATGTGGAAGAAGCCTTTCTTCTCAGAATGTCTCACACAAGGTCTCGCAGATGCAAGTACAGCATAGGAGAGAAGTATACTTTGCCGAGTATGAGGGGAATAGGAAAGCAGAGAAAGACCAGAGACTGAAAACAGTGTTTTTGGTGTAATTTCAATACTAGTGCTCTTGTACTGTGTTTACATAAGTAAGGTTTAGTTGTCAGAAAAGTCATCATACTGTGTGTTAGCCAGTAGCATTTTATGAATATTCTTAAAATAATGCCAACAGGATTTTCAGATGTATTCATCTTAATTTTTGCAGATTACAGTTTCTACATTCTTCTTGCACATTTTTTTTTCACCAAGGAATACATATTGAGAATTGCAACATCATACTCCTCAGATATATAAACCTGAATGGGCAGTGAAACAACTTCCTTGATGATAAATACTGTATCACACTGCATGACCAACAAGCTGTAAAAAAAGATCCTAACTAAAATTCGTAATAGAAAGAAAGAAAAAAAATAAAGCTTAAAATAAGGGACTAAGTCTAATAGAGTGCTGACTAATCCATGATGTGGAGTGATAAAAAGCTGAGTGCAAGCCTGATGACCTAGAAACTTGGCTAGCAGCCTGGAGTAGGAGGACCTTAGCTGGGAAGAGTTACAGTAAGTACTTTATGTCAGTTGCTACATCATGTAGGGAGGTAGGACACCCCACTCACTGAATTGCTGACATCATGCTGTGGTTGATGTGGCAGCAGGGAGCAGGGAGCTTAATATCTGCATGACCATGAAGATGTGTGTTTACACACACTAGCTGTGATTAGACTGAGCCATGGAGCATGTAAGGGCACTGATATGGAATTGTGGCATTCCACCGATAAAAAGTGGGTGCTAAGGGTTGGGGCCAAGCACTCAAACATGGCTGGATTCTTGGAGAATGACCTCCAACAATTTGCTGTTACCCGGAGTTCATAGTTTGTTTACAACAACAATACAGACTATGCGAATGTTGCTTGACATAGTTCACTAAAAAACTGATAAAGCTTTGTGGTGCCATTAAGTTTAGCAGTAAAATGTCTATACCAAATAAAACCTGATGGCTGTTTTTTTTTCTAGTAATGTCATATTACAGATGCATTTTACAGTAATTATGGAAATGGTATAATTTATTAAAAATAATATATGTGAAACTAAAATATCAAACGACTAAATATTATGGATTCAAAGAGTATGTTTTCACATTATCTTGTCACTGACTGTACCATTTCTTCCATTAAACTAATATAACTTTGGGTTTGGCTAAGAGGTTATGAAACTGTGAATTTCTGTCAAAAAAGAAATACAAAACATTTTCACTATAGTTTCTCCTATACTGTCCACACAGCTGTTTATGACAGCTGCAATGCATTTTATATTAGAAAAACTTAAAATGTATGCACATGTTCATTGTATTAAATCTATAGGAAAGACTAATGCTTGCTACAGACACTCTACTGGATGAAAATCCTTCAAAATATTTGGAAGCCAGTTAAGTGGTCTTATTGATAACATTATTGGTTATAAAAGAATTATGTTGGCAACTTACAGCAAATGCCACGTTTTCCAGGCATCATTGACAGCATTCATAATATGGGTGTATATAAACTTTAATTATATTCATGTGTTTTATTATTTTGTTTTATTTTCTTGTTATTGCATTGATATTGATATCTGTTTAACACTTTTTTTATATTTTAGAGCATGATCTTTTTATCTGATTTGTGTTGTGTGATTATGTGATATGTTAAAATGTTATACAATCAGCTGCTGGGTCATTTGTTAGTGCTTCTAAAGAAATCTTTTAAGTAAAAGACAAAAGTGTTAAACATACTTGTTGTATGTGATTTTTGTGCAGCTTGAGAGTTTGGATATTGATATTTTCACACAGCTTGAAAGTTTTCAGTGCTTTTTTGGACATATGAGAACAAGAGCGAGGCTAGTTGGGCCCCTAGCAGGATTGTTAACTGTTAGTACAAGGGAGTTAGCATTTATAATGTCAATGAAGCATTGGGTAGGATAGCCATTAGTGGTGTTTTTGACTCCATCAGCATCTTCCTTCAGAGTGCACAGCTTGTGGGTACTACATCCAGCCCCTATACCACAGGAACTCTGCCACAAAGGCCCAACTCCCAAAAGTTTTCACTGAGAGTTTTGTCATTGTACAGTATAGTGGGGTTTGGCTTTATTGGCCTGAAATTGTCCATTGAAATTACTTAAAAAGAAATAATTCATGGACATTCAGAATCGCCATATAGCTGAAACACCTGATGTTCATAAGTGTCATTTGCATATATCCCATGTGCCTCTGATACAAGAGGTTTGAGAGGTCACTCAGTGGAAGTTCTAGCTTGGCTGGAGTTTTCATTTAGTTTTTACTGATTGTACAGTATAAGCAAATTTAACATGAAGAGCCTTTCTGTGTATTAACTTTATCTAGTCAAATACACACCTGCCCTGTGTTAGAAAGTGGCTGTAATATCCCTCCCCCACTGGTCTCTTGACCAATAGATAAGACTGTATAGTAGAGTTACTTAGATTCCCTAGCTGCCAGGTTTCTGCATTCAGAAAATGAAAGAAAACCTGTTCTGCTTTGTGCCACTTTGATAATTGATTTAACTGGCTATAAACTCTCTCCTCTTCTCTCATTTTCTTACTTCTATCAATTTCTCTCCCCTGGCTTTCTCTCCAAATATACCATAAGCCTGCTTTTCTCTCACTTCTTATTGCAGTTCCTGTTTGTATTATTCTAAATTACCTTTAACTTCTCTATATACTGTGTAAAATTTCTATAAATATTAAATCATTTTCATATATCTTGTATCTATTCTTAGCCAATGTTTTCATATTATGTCTAGTTTGACATGATTATTTAAACTGTAGATATTTTTATATTATTTTTGAAGATTAAAACATTTTTGTTCTTAAAATGTTTTGCAATACTTTGAAGCTGAGTTCCCTAGGCGTCTGCTGAAAATGGACTCCTACCCAGTCTGACTTTCCTGATGATCAAATGTCAAAAGCAAATAATAAATAAATGAATGAATGAACAAATGAATAAATAACTGAAGTCCCTAACCAGAATATTGTTAAAATTAATGTAGATTTCACATAAGGTGTTAGAGTTCTATTGTGATCAAAAGGGGACATATAAACCTAAGTAAATAATCTTGTATGGGATGATTTGACATCAAAAGTTCAAATTTGAAGTTTTTAGGACTCAAATGCTTGCTGCAGTACAGGTACCAGTAGCAAGCAGAAATGTAGCAACACTAATAATCATAAAAGGTGCACTCAGTAACCAATATAATAATTAATTTACTTTTAGGCTGCCTAGTATCACTAATTAGCAACAGTGGAAAGTTACTTGAAATTGAAATAGCAACAGAACAGTATTTTAAAGAACCAAACAAGGGCGCTGTAGCTGACCAACCAAGTAAATCCAGAAAATAAAAATAAGTCTGCTCAAACGGATGGCTTCAGACACTTTAATGTTACATGTTGAAAAAACACAAAAACATATAAAAATCAAAAGTAAAACAGGAGAGATGAGAACTATCATATCACCAAAAGATGCTTCATCAGATCAGACATATTTTTATTTTCAACAGTATAGATATTACCAGTAATGTGCAACAGTGCAACAGAAATAAGGTGCAGCATTGCAATATTAGTTAAAGTAATAACATTACAGTCAGTGAAAAATGTGAATTTCAGTGATGCAACCAGATGAAGTGCAACTAAGTTAAAAAGGAGGCAACAGGTTTGACTATATGTAATAATCAGTCACAATAGTGTGAATAAGCACTATATGTAATACTGTCACAATGGTGTGAATAAGTACTATATGTAATAAACAGTCACAATAGTGTGAATAAGTACTATACGTAATAATCATTCACAATAGTGTGAATAAGCACTATATGTAATACTGAGTCACAATGGTGTGAATAAGTACTATATGTAATACTAAGTCACAATGGTGTGAATAAGCACTATACGTAATAATCAGTCACAATAGTGTGAATAAGCACTATATGTAATACTGAGTCACAATGGTGTGAATAAGTACTATATGTAATAAACAGTCACAATAGTGAGAATAAGCACTATATGTAATAATCAGTCACAATAGTGTGAATAAGCACTATATTTAATACTGAGTCACAATGGTATGAATAAGTACTATATGTAATAAACAGTCACAATAGTGCACTATATGTAATACTGAGTCACAATGGTGTGAATAAGTACTATATGTAATAAACAGTCACAATATTGTGAATAAGCACTATACGTAATAATCAGTCACAATAGTGTGAATAAGCACTATATGTAATACTGAGTCACAATGGTGTGAATAAGTACTATATGTAGTACTGAGTCACAATGGTGTGAATAAGCACTATACGTAATAAACAGTCACAATATTGTGAATAAGCACTATACGTAATAAACAGTCACAATATTGTGAATAAGCACTATATGTAATAATCAGTCACAATAGTGTGAATAAGCACTATATGTAATACTGAGTCACAATGGTGTGAATAAGTACTATATGTAATAAACAGTCACAATAGTGTGAATAAGCACTATATGTAATAATCAGTCACAATAGTGTGAATAAGCACTATATATAATACTGAGTCACAATGGTGTGAATAAGTACTATATGTAATAATCAGTGACAATAGTGTGAATAAGCACTATACGTAATAATCAGTCACAATAGTGTGAATAAGCACTATATGTAATACTGAGTCACAATGGTGTGAATAAGTACTATATGTAATAAACAGTCACAATAGTGTCAATAAGCACTATACATAATAATCAGTCACAATAGTATGAGTAAGCACTGTATGTAATACTGAGTCACAATGGTGTGAATAAGTACTATATGTAATACTGAGTCACAATGGTGTGAATAAGTACTATATGTAATAATCAGTCACAATAGTGTGAATAAGCACTATATGTAATAATCAGTCACAACAGTATGAGTAAGCACTATATATAACACTGAGTCACAATGGTGTGAATAAGTACTATATGTAATAATCCGTCACAATAGTGTGAATAAGCACTATACGTAATAATCAGTCACAATAGTGTGAATAAGCACTATATATAATACTGAGTCACAATGGTGTGAATAAGCACTATATGTAATAAACAGTCACAGTAGTGTGAATAAGCACTATACGTAATAATAAGTCACAATAGTGTGAATAAGCACTATATATAATACTGAGTCACAATGGTGTGAATAAGCACTATATGTAATAAACAGTCACAGTAGTGTGAATAAGCACTATACGTAATAATCAGTCACAATAGTGTGAATAAGCACTATATGTAATACTGAGTCACAATGGTGTGAATAAGTGCTATATGTAATAAACAGTCACAATAGTGTGAATAAGTACTATACGTAATAATCATTCACAATAGTGTGAATAAGCACTATATGTAATACTGAGTCACAATGGTGTGAATAAGTACTATATGTAATACTAAGTCACAATGGTGTGAATAAGCACTATACGTAATAATCAGTCACAATAGTGTGAATAAGCACTATATGTAATACTGAGTCACAATGGTGTGAATAAGTACTATATGTAATAAACAGTCACAATAGTGAGAATAAGCACTATATGTAATAATCAGTCGCAATAGTGTGAATAAGCACTATATTTAATACTGAGTCACAATGGTATGAATAAGTACTATATGTAATAAACAGTCACAATAGTGCACTATATGTAATACTGAGTCACAATGGTGTGAATAAGTACTATATGTAATAAACAGTCACAATATTGTGAATAAGCACTATACGTAATAATCAGTCACAATAGTGTGAATAAGCACTATATGTAATACTGAGTCACAATGGTGTGAATAAGTACTATATGTAGTACTGAGTCACAATGGTGTGAATAAGCACTATACGTAATAAACAGTCACAATATTGTGAATAAGCACTATCGTAATAAACAGTCACAATATTGTGAATAAGCACTATATGTAATAATCAGTCACAATAGTGTGAATAAGCACTATATGTAATACTGAGTCACAATGGTGTGAATAAGTACTATATGTAATAAACAGTCACAATAGTGTGAATAAGCACTATATGTAATAATCAGTCACAATAGTGTGAATAAGCACTATATATAATACTGAGTCACAATGGTGTGAATAAGTACTATATGTAATAATCAGTGACAATAGTGTGAATAAGCACTATACGTAATAATCAGTCACAATAGTGTGAATAAGCACTATATGTAATACTGAGTCACAATGGTGTGAATAAGTACTATATGTAATAAACAGTCACAATAGTGTCAATAAGCACTATACGTAATAATCAGTCACAATAGTATGAGTAAGCACTGTATGTAATACTGAGTCACAATGGTGTGAATAAGTACTATATGTAATACTGAGTCACAATAGTGTGAATAAGTACTATATGTAATAATCAGTCACAATAGTGTGAATAAGCACTATATGTAATAATCAGTCACAACAGTATGAGTAAGCACTATATATAACACTGAGTCACAATGGTGTGAATAAGTACTATATGTAATAATCCGTCACAATAGTGTGAATAAGCACTATACGTAATAATCAGTCACAATAGTGTGAGTAAGCACTATATATAATACTGAGTCACAATGGTGTGAATAAGCACTATATGTAATAAACAGTCACAGTAGTGTGAATAAGCACTATACGTAATAATCAGTCACAATAGTGTGAATAAGCACTATATATAATACTGAGTCACAATGGTGTGAATAAGCACTATATGTAATAAACAGTCACAGTAGTGTGAATAAGCACTATACGTAATAATCAGTCACAATAGTGTGAATAAGCACTATATGTAATACTGAGTCACAATGGTGTGAATAAGTACTATATGTAATAATCAGTCACAATAGTGTGAATAAGCACTATACGTAATAATCAGTCACAATAGTATGAGTAAGCACTATATATAATACTGAGTCATAATGGTGTGAATAAGTACTATATGTAATAATCAGTCACAATAGTGTGAATAAGCACTATACGTAATAATCAGTCACAATGGTGTGAATAAGCACTATATGTAATAAACAGTCACAGTAGTGTGAATAAGCACTATATGTAATAAACAGTCACAGTAGTGTGAATAAGCTGAGACAGAGAATGCAATGAAATCTATAAGATCTGCAACAACAGTGTAAGGGGTTACCTTACCTGTTGTAGACTATAATATTGCTTCAGTACTAGGTATTTAAAGTATACAGATAAAATAAAGCAATACCCCAGCAGAAGGTGGCCAATCACAAATTGGTACGCTGTTCTTCTCTGGAAGCTAGCCTTGGATTGCTGTCTCATGGAAGCCTCTCTTTTCATGAGCATTTGAAACAATACAGACCAGGTTGTATGAAGTTGATAAAGGTTTTGTATAGCATTAAATCATAAAGAACATAAAATAGAAAGTAGCTTTGATGTCTTTTCTTCCTCCTCTCTGTTCTCTGGGTTTTTTATCCGGATTGCATATTGGAGTGCTGACAGCAGCCCAGCACTGAAGAGCAATGAACTAAAATGAAAAAAAAAAATGTCTCTATGGTCTTTTTCTTTTTCTACTCAGTAATCTCATAAGTGCTGTCTGCAACCTACAGTTGAACAGCACTAACAACATGATTTACCTGAGCTTTTGTTTTCCATTACCTATTTCTTAAATGTCTTTGCTCTGCTCCAGTCTGTAAAATTAGGTGGATGGCTGCTAATAGTTAACTTGCATAGTTTACCCAACCTGTATTCAGATGTAAAAAACATCTAGAAATGTAATGTATTTACTATAACAATATTTGGTTATTTACATCCAGCTATCTGAAAGCCATTTAAACATAGATAGTGACCCTGCTGCACATCTAAGAAAAGACAGCAATTTATTCCACAACCTTGGAATCAGTTGTGAGAGAAATCTCTCCTTGACAGAAGGTTTATTAAAGTCAATTTCATATAATGGGCATTGTGATGTTCAATTTCTAGAAAGTACTGAGATTTGGGATTTTCTGGAACCCAGAATGGCACTCAATACATCATTTCTTAGCCTCAAAAAGCCAAAACATATTTTACCCCAAATAGTGTCAAGTTTAACCAGTCTATCATTGTATGGAAGGTGTTTTATACTTGAAATGGCTAACAGAAAATGTTCTTAAAAACAGTGTCAAGATAATTTATACCCTTCTGAGTATAAGCAGAAAATGGGGCATTATACTCAAGAAGCATCTGTATGATAGGCTTAAATCTGATGGAGTATTAATTTCCCTTGACGTACTGAGACCCTAACGAGAAGTCCAGTTTTTCTCATTACTTTTTCCAAATGAAAATGTTTTATTAATTATGTTAAGCAAATCTTTCCCTGTTTCAGCAACATAAAGAGTATCAACGTTTAATTTTATTTTTGGGGTCCTGTGACAAGTTACCACAATCCTAACTTAACTGTTAATGCATTTAAATGTTAACCCTGTAATGTCTTTGTCCGTGGGGAGGCAGAGAATAAGGCAGTATATAAAGCTTAGCATCCATTAGTGAGCTGATAACTACATCAGCTACCCTAACACAGGCTTGTTGTGCAACACAGCTTTTCAGAGTGTCAGGCAGTGCAGACAATACATAATTAAATAAAACAGGACCTAATAGCCCTGACGTATTCCACAGGGAAGTCTCCATTAGGAATGTATTCATCCAGTGTCATGACTTGTTGTAATCTCCCCAGTAGCCTATTATTAACTTAATGAACCACATATGTGCTGATGTCATGTAACATAAGATTGTTTTAAGATCAGTTTATGTAGAAATGTGTCAAAAGTGTTTGACAGATGTTATTTTAATATGACACAAGCCTTTCCAACATTCTTAAAAGTCTGTCATACAAATGATAGGAGAATGTCCAGCAAATCCATATTCATTAATATCTATACATGAAGTATAGGCGAAGATTTATTATTTAGCTAGCAATCAATACTTGGATTATTTTATCAGAAATGAAGTTAAATTGATAGGTTTATAGTTACAATACAATAATTTTCTCCACTCATACATAGATACTACTTTCCATGGTTTCTAGTCTTCAAGAACAAATTCTTTTGAATAGGGTTGCCAACTTTCATCACGGCTAAAACCCGGAGTAAAGCCACACCCCTCGTGTCATCAGTAATCCCGCCCATCCCATCCCCTCTCACCCACATCCCGCCCGTTTTGTGATGTCACTATGACATCACTCGATGAGGAACACCCTCTTTTTCCATTCCTGCTGCCTGCTTTCGGCAGATTTACTATGCTTTTCTGTAAAAAAAGCATAGTAAATCAGCCAATTTACAAACTCCAATAGTCTGTTTCCTTTTTGAAACAGAATACCGGAGTTGGTACAGTGTTTTCCAGACTACCGGAGAATCAGTTTGATTTCCGGATAGTCCAGAAAAAAATGGAGGGGTGGCAACCCTACTTTTGAAAAGTAATCATTTTATTATCATTCTAATCTAATAAAAAAAAATCATAATTTCATTTACTAACCCAAATATATTCCTTCAGTTGTCAATTTACAATATTCAAATTACTATTGTTAACTGGTATAGGACATTTTATATATATATATATATATATATATATATATATATTTATTTATTTATATATATATATTCTGTACTTACGTACATATTTTCCATGCATATTACAAATGGATATAAGACATAACTGCTGCCTGTACAATCCACTAAGTTGCACGTGGGCTTTCTCTTTAGTAACATCTACCTCTGTATAATTTTAAAATGTATAAATGTAACTACTTTATGAGTATAAATATAAATAAAAATGTAACTACTCTGTGGGTAACTGGAACTAAGTAGAATGCAATGTAAACAAATGGAGCTCTTCTCCCCAGGCCTCCATTGAAAATGGTTACTGCCCTGTCAGACTTTCGCTGCAAACAAAGACAAATAAATAAACTAATCAATCAATAAACAAATAGACCTGAGTGCAGTCCTTTCTTCACCTAGAATGCTGTCTAACATATTATAACTGTCCTCATAAACTGTGATATCAAGACTCTTGTTAGACTTGACCCCTCATTGGTTTGGCTTTGTGGAAGGTAGATCCTGTTTATCAAATCTGGTAAACTTCTTCAACAGTGTTACAGAAACTGTAGATGGTGACCATGTATTTCATACAGCTTATCTGGTAATGGCCCAGGCCTGTGACACAATTCCCTTAGTGTCATCATAAAAAACTAAATGCTTTAAATATTGACACTAAAGACTGAACTTACATAGTGCAAGTTGGAGGTGCTTCATCAGAAAGTATGAAAATAGCCAATGGTGTCCCTCAGGGCTCAGTGCTAGGACCTCTTCTTTTTGGTATTTACTTCTTAGATCTCCAAGCAGAAAGGTAAAACCTCTGGATAAAAATAAAATTGCAGATGATTGAAACTAGGGTGTTTTGTTAAGTCACCATATGACACACAAATCCTCCACAATGAACTTTCCTTAATAAATTCTTAGTGCAGTAAAACTGGACTCAAAACTAAATGCTAAAGTAATCTAATTCCTTTTCGCAGATAACCCCTTTCCTTCATATGGTATAGACAAAACATTACTGTAAAACAAAAATGTATTCAGGGACCTTGATACTGGGGTTCATGGCTCCCTCTGTATTGACTATCATGTGACAACAACTGCCAGGAAATATTTTTATTTAACCCAGCTACTTGCCAAAAGAATAGCATAAAGGTCTAAGGAGGTAATCAACTATTGAGTACAATAGGATGTGTCTCACTAAATATATCAAACTATTAGAAAGCCCCCAAAGGTTCCTAACCAATGAGATCTCAAACCTAAAATTCCTGAATTACCAAGAGACACTGGAAGTTCTTTCTTGTTATTCAATATCAGTATTTGTATAAATGCATTATATAAGTATGCACGAGAAAAGGATGTTAACCATACACCTGAATTTTCTGTGTTGCAAGCAATTAAAATGTTAGAGAGGGAGACTTAGTACCAAAAACAGAAGATTATAAATGAATAAACATATTAAGAGCTTATCAAGTACTTAGGTAGAATGGTGTAATTAGTTTAAAACCTGTTCTGAAACAAAGAAAATTTAAATATTTGTCATGTGACAATACCATACAATAAAAGTCACATGATATTGAACTATGTAAGTTCAGCGCAGTGGTGCAGCGGTTGAGTTGTCGCCTCACAGCAAGAGGTTCTCCAGTTTGATTTTCAGCAGGGGTGCCTTCTCTGCAGAGTCTGCATGTCCTCCCTGCATATGGGTTTCCTCCTTTGTTATAAAGACATGCATCTGGAACATTTCTGCCTGGGCCTCCACTGAAAATTGGCTTTGTTCCAAGTCAGACTTTTCCGGTAAACATATGTAAAATAAAATCTTCTTCTTCTTTCGGCTGCTCCCGTTAGGGGTCGCCACAGCAGATCAACTGTTTCCATTTTGTCCTGTCCTCTGCATCTTGCTCTGTCACACCAACCACCTGCATGTCCTCTCTCACCACATCCATAAACCTTATCTTAGGCCTTCCTCTTTTCCTGTTACCTGGCAGCTTCATCCTTAGCATCTTTTTCCCCAATATACTTTGCATCCCTGCAAAGCACATGTCCAAACCAGCATAATCCTGCCTCTCTGCCTTTGTCTCCAAACCTTCCAACCTGGGCTGACCCTCTAATATATTTATTCCTAATCCTGAACATGTAAAATAAATAAAGTTAATGTGTGCTATTGAATGAGTATTACAGCTGAAGAAACGCAATTGCAAAAGCTTGTATCTTATATATGTGACTTTGTTTTTAATATTAAAGAGATTACGCATGGTTCCTTTGAGACGTTTATTACTCTTCTTATCTTTTATTCAATGTCTTACAGACTTTTTAGAGGAGATTTCCAGTTTGTTTAAAACGCAGTTAGAGACCTAATTGTCTTAGACAGCATGCTTTTCTGCAAGCCAATATCTTTATCAGTACTAGAACCAGGGACCTAGATTTTCAACGGTACATACATAACACATGATGGAAGAGCAAGTTTATAGCCAAGCACCTACCAAAACTTTTCCAGCATGTTATGCAAAGTGACTCACTATCTTCCTTTAAACATAAACTAGATGACTGGATGTGTGTGTCTACAAATTTAGGAGTGAGTGGTATGGTTTTCATAGAAAACGGACATGTGGCCTAAAGGAGAGTACTGGCAAGGTGTAATTGATCGTATGGCTCAGTGGCTTTGGAATATCTTTGAATCTATGAATCTGTGTCAATTAATGGTGGAGATATAGCTTTGCTCCACTGTAGAGGCTTTTTAGACTTTGTACTAACTTTATATTTAAAAGAGCTAGCTAAGAAATTGAGAATGAGAGTTTTTTTAAAGTATTTCAACCACAAAATATGCTAGTTTGTTAATGTGAGACACTAAAATCTTGAAATTCTACTTATGTACAGTCACAGATTTTTAATTCCAGTCAATGTGTCACATAGAGATATTGTAAAGAATATCTCTTCATCATGTGAGTTACCCATTGGTTCAGCATCTGTTAAATATATACCTTGTTTATTTATTAATATTAAATCAGTACTGTGATTATCTGTAGTTAACGTAATCATTTGAAAAACCCATAAGTACAAACATCAACCAATTCAAATGTTTGTATGTCAGAAAATATTAAGATAATTAAAGAATCCAACAATTCAGTATGCTATTCATCATTCAAGTTTAGACCTTATTAAGCAGCAGTGAACCTAATACAGTTCCATTTATAAATGTTGACATGTCAAGATTTAATATTTCATAGCTGGTATCCGATTATATATGTTTTGCCAAAATAGTGGTGTGTACTAAGACCACTACACTTCCTCTAAATCTTTATTGCCTGGCACAATAAAACTTTTGAAAATTTGCAAAAATAATGCAAATTACATCCTAAGCTCCAGAGATGATAATAATTTGTAATCATTATCTGTTACATTTAATCCATGTTCATCAACTCTTTTCTTCCCCAAGCTACATATATTAGCATAATAAAATCTGGAGTATCTGTAACCTGACTCAACCTTATTGATGGCTTTTCAGAAAAAAAAAAATATCAGCTGCTTAAAACGTACCTGTTAAAAACATTCTACTATTAAAGTTGATCCATCAGATCTTCTGCCTGAAATAGTAATACATTTTATTTATTTATTTATTTATCTATCTGTCTATCTTTTGATGGCTGAGTTATGCCCACCTGACCAGTAGCCTCTATTTAGTGGAGACCCTAGGTGGTATTTATATTGTAAGGGAAACAAAAAGAGGAGAGAAAAAAGATTTTCCCAAGTCTTCACAACTTCACTTTTGTATTTTAGACCTTATTGTCTAAGTCAGTTATCGAGGAAGATTGCTTTAACGACCTGTCCATCTGCAAATACAAATAAGGGTAATATTTCACTTGATATTACATGAGCTTAGTTGCTTTTACAATATTTTATGTAAAATCAGCAACATGCTTGTGATTCACCAGAGTAATCATTTCCAGTGGAGTGAATTTTCAACTAATCATAAATCTTTGTTTTTGTAAGGTTTTTTAAAAAAAAAACTTGGATCATCTAGAAGTTTTATGTCTGGGAGAGGAGACAGAGTAATCTGTTTTTTGTCAATTTCAGTGATAGACTAAGAATCTTAACTGACCGTCCCCAACACTGTCAGCTAAGACTATCTGTTGATGAGTTTTATTCTTAAATTTCCCAACTTATGCTGCCAGAGCCTTTCTCTGTATTAGAACTTGATGCATTATCAGTAACATTTAGTAGTTCAATAGCTGTGACACCTTCTCAAGTACCTAATTTACATCCTTAGAATTATACTCTACGTAAAATGGCTGCTTGCCAGTTACCGTGTAATTCTTCTGATTCTTATTAGTTGTTTGAGCATTTAATCAATCCATCTTATTATCATTTCTAATCTTATCTGGTAATTTCTTTAGTTCCATCAAATAATGTCTTGGAAGAAGCTTCAACCTAACTCCCTTCCTTTATGTTTTTTTTTTCTATTTAGAAGTTATCGCTGGCAAGTACACTTCAGCTTTGAGAAACTAAATTAATTGAAGTTTCCCTTTAGTATTACAGTATTTTTATTCAGAGAGTAACAAAAAACTGTTGGATGTACTTGGTGTACTTATTTAATAATAACTACCCCTGGATATAAAGAAGGGCAGGGAGGGGGTAGAAATACTTGATCTTACTCATTTTGAGCAGTGTCAATGGTGCAACAGGTAGCACACTTGCCTTTTCTGCAGGAGGCTGTGGGTTCTGTTCCCAAATCAGGTGGATCAATTACTGATACTACAGTGTAGCATGGGGTGGGGGTCGCACTCTTGAGTGCGTCATCCTTCAGATGAAATGTTAAACCAAGGCCCTATCGACTTGAGTTGTTAGTAGCTCCAATAAATGTAAAAGATCCTAGAACACCTATAAAAAGAGGAGGAGAAGTCCCCTGATTCCCTGGCCAAGTTTCCTCTAGTAATACAAATACCATCAATCCCAGGTCTTCCCTGAAAAGAGGCTACTAACCAAGTGGGCATAACTGAGCCATTATAGGATAAATAAATAAATAAAATTTTACTATTTCAGGCAGATCAGATGGGTTTTAATGAATAAATGCAGTGAAAAATCCCATCACTGTGAACAATTTATCCCTTACTGAAATAACAGATTTTAACATTTCAGGATTCACAAATATGGAGAAGGAATGACTGTAGCACTCACTCTCTTTACTATGATTATTGTCATCTTTTCTCTCATGATCATTCTATCATTCCATTTCCATTATTAATAATTCAATGTGGGGATCAAGGTCATCTAAATCTACTCATTTTTGATATAAGGCCAAACATATGTTCACTAGTAGACTAATACTTGTAAATCATAGACTTAAGTGTAGCTGAGTGGATATTTGCAAAGATGATAAAAATACTGACTGAATAAATAGCAAATATGTCATTAACTCATAAAAATAATCAGACATTATAAGTCTGAAGAATACCCAACTGATTGTGTATATATGACAGTTTTAAATAGCAATTAGCTTTAAATTAATGTTAGCCAAAAAGTACAATTAGATTAGGTCGCCAAAAAAAGTAATACAAGTCTTGTAAGGAAATTAAGATACAACCAAACACCCTAATACTAGGTGATTTCAACTACCCTGCCATTAACTGGGAAAACTACTCAGGTACCAACACCTTTTCCCAACGGTTCTTGGAATTCATAAATTCCAATGCCCTGGATCAACTAATCCATTGTCCCACCAGGGGCTACAATATCCTAGACCTGGTCATTACTAACATGGGAGATAGATGCTCCACACCAATGGTCACCCCTTCATTAGTCAGGTCTGACCATAAGCAAATCACCCTTGACATCCACATCCCACCCCCACTCCCGCAGTAAGAAAACCTCTGTAAAAAACTTCTCCAAAGCCAACTTCATGCTACTTAAGTGACAAAATTCATGGCACACATGCAGACGGGAGCTGAAAGTTCGGCTGCTGAATCCTACACTAAGGCACTGTATGAGTACATCCACTTGTGCATGAATCGTGCCATCCCAAATAGAAACAAGACACTGTCCTCCAAAAAAAAGGAAGCCAATCTGGTGGTCCCCTGACATAAACAAACTATACAACAGAAGGAAGAAACTGTTGCAGAAAAGAGGAAAATCCCAGGATGCAAAAAACTCCCTTAACAGCCTCAGTAAGAAGCTGAGATCCCTCCATAAAATCCTCCAAAGCTAGTTACAAAAATAAAATTGCCAAAGATTCCAAAGACAACCACAAAGCATTCTATAGTTATGGCAAGAATCTAAATGGCAATGCTCAGATCTGCTCTGAGCTACAACAGAATGGCATTAAATATACTGATCCCAAGGATATTGCCAATATCCTCGCAGATCAATATAGTGCTAACTTCACCCCCTTCTCACTCCCCAAAGGCCCATCTCAATACCAAAAGATTGTCACATTTCGGTAATCACGGCCACACAGGTAGAAACCACACTCTCCAAAGCTAAGAATACAGCATCCATGGGGCCAGATGACATCCCGAGCTGTGTACTACATGAACTACAAAATGAACTGGCACCTCACATAAGTGTCATGTTTAATCATAGCCTCACGTCAGGCTTCGTGCCCACTGAGTGGTGCACAGCTACAGTTAGACCACTCCACAAGGGGGGCTCCACATTGGATCCCGGGAACTACTGTCCCATCAGTCTGATGAGCCTGATCTGCAAGGGCATGGAACGTATATCATGGAACTTATAACCAAAGACACTGTTAATCTTCAAACACTGGACCCCACCCAGTTTGGGTTTGTGAAGGGCTGATCTTGTCTCCTGAACCTGATTGACATCTTTGAATCAGTCTCTAGAGCTGTGGACAAGGGTAAGGCAGTCCACACAACCTATCTGGACCTTGCCAAGGCCTTTGACACCATTCCCCACTCTGGAATGATAGACAGACTTACTAAACTGGGCATAAATCCCTATGTCACTCGGGTTGCCAACTTGCTTACTGACAGAACCCAGACTGTAAAAGTAGCCGACTCCAAATCCCACTTCAGACATCTGACAAATGGAGTACCTCAGGGTTCAGTCCTGGGACCGCTCTTGTTTGACATCTACTTCTCTGAAGTACAGGCCAACACTAAGGGGAATCTGGCTAACAAAGTCCGCAGATGACTGCAAACTGGGAGCCATTATTGAATCCCCAAATGATGTGGATATTCTAGAAAAGGGCCTTACAGAAACAGATGCAATATGGAGTAACATTTTTGCTACCCAAAGTGCAGAATAACTATTATGACAGGATAACTTATTAAAAATGTATGGCCTAATTTTGAATTACATGTTGACAGTGTATGTCTTATGTTGATTATAATTTTGTGTCTGAGAGTAGATGCATGTTATTTAGTCAAACCTTTGGATACATGACATAGATTCATAGGTTCATAGGTTGGTACTAGGCTATCAGCCCTAGGGCCTATACAAGCTTAACCATACAATTCCCCAGATATTTCTTCCTACAATATTTACTTCTCTGGACACCTGTCTAGCAGGGTGACTGATGTGATCCCCAGTGTGAATTTCCTACCTTCTATCCAATCGTCAAGGTTCCTTTTGAAGAGGGCCAAGGAGGCACTCTACTTGACATGTATGGGCAGTCTATTCCAGAGTATGGGGAGTCTCTGGGTCAGGAACCTATCCCTCCAGCATGTTTTGTTCATTGTGATGACAAGGTTTAGATCCCTGGAGCGTGTGGCTGAGGGATTGGGGTTTCTTTAAGTGGAGCATGTCCAGCAGCTCAGGGTTTGACATGGCCTTGTATGTTAAACAGAGATTGACTCTGAGTAGACGATATGCAACGGAGTATAGCTGGAGTTTTTTTTTTTAGATGGTCAGCATAGGGCATCTGCTTTAGGCCTGTGATTCTTTTAGTGAGGTATTTCTGCAGCCTTTCCAGTTGTTGCAGATGTCTTGAGAGGTACATACCAAATGAGGCGTTGTACTCTATAATGGGTCTAATGAGGGATGAGTACAATGGGACAATTACCTCCTTTTTTCTGGATCAAAAGCCATTAGTGATGAGGTGTGCCACATATAAGGATTTCCTGACTGTTGTGGCGATGTGGTTATCGAAGGTGAGACCACTGTCCACCTGTGTCCATAAGTCTCTTATCACACTTTCAGTGTTTAGTGTACTGCCACCTATGTGGTAATTCAAGGGTACATGTTTTTTCCCAAAGAATATAACTATACATTTCTTGGCATTGAGCTTGAGCCCATGGCTCTGGCACCAAGCATCTGTTTCTGTAAGGCCCTTTTGTAGAATATCCACATCATTTGGGGATTCAGTAATGGCTCCCAGTTTGCAGTCATCTGCAAACTTTGTTAGCCAGAGTCCCTTAGTATTGGCTTGTACTTCAGAGAAGTAAATGCCAAACAAGAGGAAAACGCTATTTTAAGGGTTTTTTAGACTGTTTGATTTTTCTCTTTAAGTTTTTAAGTTTCCTGCATATTTTATCAGTTGAGCATTTTCAGTGCTTGTTAAACTGCAGATTTCTGTATTATTATGATATTAGACTGTGAATTTTGCTGCCACTTTTTTCCTGATTGCAAAAAATTTTAAATTTTCCTTCATCTTCCTCTCTTTGCAAAGTTCCTAGCAATTTTGTGTGTTTCTGGCTTGTTGGCTAGTTTATTGAGCACCCTTAAAATTTCAAGGAATCAGAACAAACAAAAAAATCTTGCTTTTTCCCAGATTTTGCTTTTTCTTTTTCAAGTTAGAGAGCTGGGTGTTAGCTGCATGGCTTTCTGTCTTGCCATTTTTATTGGGTTGAAGGAGGGTTTTTCTATGCTCTTAGGCAAAACTAACATTGAAAAGCTTCCTGCCTGCGGAGAGGTTGAGCAATTTCCTGCTTTTTTTTCTTAAACTTTAGGTTTTTTCATAACTTGACTCATCACTCTCTCTAGAAACCCAGCTGCCTGTTATTATAACTTTTATTCACTGTGCTCCTCTGTTATCTCTATAAAAGAACAAAAAAAAAAAATCTTGGTTTTTCCATACTTTGAGATTTTTTAAATTGTTCATAGGTTCCTTCATAAGTTATTTCCTATAGCCTAATCTGTTTATTTTCATTTTTTCTGCTTAGCTGCTATTAATGTAGTCATATACCATGAAAAATGCTGCTGAAATTCCTTTGTTGTGCCTCTGTTAAATTGTTTTTTCTTCAGACTTGAAATTTTTCTGGAACAACCCCTCATAAAATTGTGCTTTTTTCTCGCCCTTTTATATTGAACAGAGTGCAGTGAACCTCTATGGATTGTTAATTTTACCGCAAAAAATCTTCTCTTTTTCCCACTTTTCTGATACTTAAAAAGTGTTATTTATCAACCGTTCATTGATTTATACTTAAACTTTTTGTAGAAGTGCATTTATATCTAGAGTACTAATTATTGGTTTAGTCCGTGTTTTCCTTTATATGAAAATAATACTGTGCCCATAGTTTATTGTGCCTCTGGAGCAGGCATCCACAGAGACGGAAGTTTATTTGGGTTGCGTATAAGGGACAGCATTTCTCTTGAACAGAGGTGCCGAGGTTTTTTGCCTCACATGGACCGGGATCTAGCCCCATACAGCATAGGTGAGATGATGCACATGGACCCTCCAGCACGTCTCATGATCCGTCTTTAGAGCTTCAAGTACAGGGTCGCAATGGTTTGGTGGATTGGATGTATCCCTTCATGCTTTGGTTGGGGCCTCCGAGGGGGTCTGGCAACCCCACTCAGGCACAGTAGTGTCAATCCTTCATGACTATGTATCGAATAGAGTTGGTCTTTCTCAACTAAGCATATGAGATTTTGAGTTGCACTCTACCTGGTTATGTCTGGCACTTTGGGACAGTTTTCGAAGGGCATGGTCTGGATTTTTTATCCGAATTATGATGGTACTTATCATTGCACTGATAAGTGGTGAGTACAGGGTCCCTTCTCACTAATCTGCCGTGTCCGATGCACTGATCAGGTGATCGTCTTTGGAAGGTCTAACCTACCTTGTCCTTAGCAATGTCCACCTCAAAAAGACAGTTTACAGTCATCCTGGGTCCCCAAGGCTGATAACCTCTTCTGTGCTTAGTCTGTTGCGGCCTTAGCCTAGGTAATACCCACCCCAGATCTGCTGGTATGACTATACATTTGCAGCGTTTTTAACAGCTTGGGGTTTGAAGCACCAGGGTTCTGTTTTAAGCTTCTAAAGTTTTTTAATACAATACCGGCGTATCATGTTGGCCTGCGTTTCAAGAGGTCAATCTGCAACTATGTCCTGCCAAGTCTCCAGTGTCTGCTGTGGTGGGTTTTCATCAATCATCTTTCAAAGGACACCATTTCCCTTGACAAAATCAAACTTCTGGAAGCTTCAGCCAAACAAGCCAAACTCTAACCCTGTATGTCTTACATCTTGCACGGTTCTCCATGGCTGTGCAGACTAGACTTACATTTGTTGCAGCCGCATTATACCCCGGTAACCTTTGTTTGCTAAAAGTCTTTGGGGACCTAGGGTAGGCCTTTGGTTTCTCGCCTTCTCACACCCGTGGCAATGGTGGACTATTTCAATCCTTCGGCTGGCATTCAGCGGGTTCTTCCCTTGACAAAGCCAATTGCTGGTATTCTTGTCTGTTAGCTTTTTTCGGTCCCCAGCATGAGCTCCATTGAGATCCTCTCCCATGCTTTTGCCTGCGCGGACTTGTTGTCGGGATAAGGTAATTACTTGGGTGGGAGGAGGTGCCAATTTTGGTGCACCAGCTGCCTTTCACCTTGGGGGGGGGGATAGGTTGGGTGGTGTCTGTGAGTTTAAACATTTTTGTTTAATTTGGGAAGGAAGCTGTACAGTCATTCGATAGCATGTCTGTTCAGCCTTATGGATACGTGCTTTCTTGGTTGGCAATTTTCCCGCGCCAATGAGACACCCGTATGATTTATGATTGATTTTATCTTTTTTATTATGGGTGAAGTTTTTTCTGAGTTTCTGAGTTATTTTTGGCAATGTCTTCCATGGCAGATTTATAGCTTTCTTTTTCAATTCTGAGGTAGTCTGTATTTCTCTTCTTTTCCCTAATATTGGTGATGTTTGCTTGATTGTCCTTGGGATGGTGTTTTCATTTCCCACTGGAGCTGTTCATTTTTATGATTTGTTTTCTTTTTTACCACAAAAACTATGGTTTCTTAGGGATTTGTTTCTAGGCAGTGTAGGGGCTTTCTTGGATTGTAAAGTTTGTTGATGGCTCTGGTAGAAGTTTGCGGAGTGTTCAGTCTTAGGAAGTTTGTCTTTTTGTTTGGTTGCCTGATTCTCAGTCCAGATTAGAGGCAGGATGCATTGTTGGGGTCAATGTGACTGGCCAGCTCTGACCGGGTCTAGAGGTCCCCATTAGAGTGACAGTAGTGTGGAGTTTGGTTTGAGAAGTTCTCAGTGGGGACAGTTTTTTTGTTTGGGGTGGTATTGATGTGGGTGTGTTGTCTTTGAGATTTAGTTTAGAAAGTTTTATGACAGAGTCTGTCCGTAGTAGTATCCCCATGTTTATACAGTGACCATTTATGTTTTTTTTTTCACCCTCAGTGATCCTGTTGTAGCTGTGTGTAGGTTGTTGAATTTATCTCAGTCAGGAGAGGTGGGCTGTAGAATTTGTAGATTTGGAGAGGGTGTTACTAGTTTGCGTCTAGTTTGCCTATGGTTTCATCGCTTCATACCGTTATACCCCCAGTGTCTTCAGGAAGGCTGTGTGGAACTGTTGGAGAGAGGGCTCGCCGCAGCTTTTATGGAGGGGGCGGGTTTGGGTCGGCTGGGTCTTGCAGAGTGATGGTCTCCTCTCAACCTTCCTTTCAGGTTTCAGTGGTAGGGTTTTAGTCGATATTGACACACCCTCCTTTTGTGGCATTGTCCGGTTTTGTAGGAGATTTTGAGCAGCGAGAATAAAAATTGGCAGTGCCAATGTTTTCTAGGCTGGTTATTTTGGGTTTCCAGTTATTTATCCTTATCATGTTCTCCTCATGAGAGCCTAAGCCCCTCACCTGAGCCATTTTGGAGACAGGCAGGGAATCAGGCAGCAGCCCCGGCGTGGCTTTCCCCATTTTGTTTTCTAGGTGGTACATTTCATCCCAGGCAGACCAGACAGACAAGGTGCATTAAGTAAAGAGCCTTAGCATTCATCCGAATCCTAGTTTGTTGACAGTCTTCCTCATAAGGTGGCATGCACAACATGGTTAGAAGGAATACCTGCTCCAGGGTCATACCTGCCTGGGCTACAATATCACCAATCAGACAGATGTCCTCTTTATCTGCAGTCAGTTCAGCTGCTCAGGTCGGTGAAGGGCGTCACATTTGGACTTAGGTCATACCTGACATTGCTTGTGTTTGTGGGTGACCCTCCTTCTCTTTATATGTGGTCCATTCTAAGCGCCTGGTCGTTCACACCTGGCATCCTCCTGTTCAGTGGCCTGGTGAGTGGCTGTGGAGTGACCCCTATGCTTGTGTTGTGTATGGGAGGTAGCGTGGCGATGAGGCAGCACACTGCTTTTGACCTTGTTCAGCCTGCTTGGTTGTTTGCTGTGTTGTAGCAGTTCTTGCAGTTTGGAGTTTGGTGGTTTGGAGTGTTGCTATTTAGTGTTATGGCTGTCTCCAGAGCCTTTCTTCCAGTTTTGTGTGTGTGTTTATGTGTGTCTTGAGGTTGATATGGTTTGAGTCTGTTTTGTGGTGTGTGCTGGTGTGTAATTTGTGTGAGATTCCGCCAGTCCTTCTTTGTGTGTGGTACCTGAGTGCTTCAGCAGTTGTTTGCATCTTGTGAGGTTGGTTGCTGTATGTGTGTATTTGCCAGAGGGTTGGAGTTGTCTCTGAGGCAGTTGTGTCTTTGAGCCCCATTTAAGATCGAAGCCAGATTCTGGAGTAGATTGGAGATTGACAACGGAGAGGAGGGTTGTTCGTAGAATAGGAGGTTATATTCCCTAAATTGACAGGCCACTTGTTCCTGCTGGACCGGTTGAAAGATTCTGTGAGCATTTTTTGCTTAGGCTGAAAATGGGGTCTCTTGTTTATCAGTGGCAGTGGCTAACATTTTGCAAGCTTTCCTGGGCCGCCATTTGATTTACTGACTTGAAACTGTAGTTTTATTGTTTACCAACTGGGGGTCATTTCCACTCCAGCTTCCTGTCCCGCAGAGGTGTGTGGTTGGTTGAGTCACTTTGTTCCTTATTGGCCACTTTGCTTCCCCTGTCTTAATTTCCCCTCTTATAAAAAGCAGGCTTAAGCGATTTAGCCAGATTTTAGCGACTGTGCAGCTCTTGTTGCACACTACCTCACAGCGTTGGTTTTTTTTAAACTATTAGCTACCCCTAAAGTAAAAAATTCAACACAAGCTTAAACCCCTATTCCTCTACCTTGCTACTCTTCTTTCCTTTTATCCTATATAATATATATACTCATCTCTGCTTCTAATCCATTAGACTATTCTCTAAAAAGCGTATCACTTGCTCCTACAGTACTTACTACCTAGATCCCTTAAACTTGTCATAGATGGTACCCAGCATAGATTTCTTCCTCTGCGTCCACACACTTCACCGGAATTTTTTTTTTTTTATTCCCCTGAGCTTCCTTCGAGTTTGTCCCCTAAGTACCTCTCCTGCTCAGCTGGTGAACCTGGGAATATTGAGAGGTGGTTCAGTTTGCCTTGCCCTTTGAACACTCAGTACAATTGCCTCCCTCCTCCCCACAAAACCAAAGAGTCTCACGGCAAACACAAATACATGTGAGAGAACTGGAAAGCTCTCTCTCACTAGGCCTAGCTCAACCAAACAGGAGGAGAAAGACCACCACCACACACACAGACCAGTCACACACATTACCATTACAACCTCAAATCCACCAATCAAACACAAAAACACACTACACACACAAATTCAAAATCTAAAAACACAGCAAAATCAACAAGGCCCAAGACACCCATCTACCCACCACCTCAGAACACAACACCTCCACACCATAACACTCACAGTCAGAGAACACAACACCCCACACACACAGAGTGCAAACAACACAGACACCACAGTCATGCCAGACACACAAGTCATTGGTGACTCCATAGTCAACCAGACCGCTTCTGCCAGACTGAGTAGGAGTGCCCAGAGCCGGACACTGCCAATGGGAAGGATCCAGCAAGCAGCAAGTCAGCTCTCACTCCTCACTCAACGGCAGCACCAAAATATGATTCAGTCATTACTCCACGACCTGGTGTAAGCGACCTGAGGGTGACCTCCTCCTGAGACGAGAAAGAATGACTGAGGAATTGACTCTGTGATGCCCCCTCTGGATTATATTGACCCTGCCTCTGACCCTGACCACCCAGCAGTAAATGCCTGAACACAACAAAGAGAAGACAAGACAGAGATAGACATCAGCTTTTAACAATTGGCTTAAACAATGGTGTTGTCTAACTGGTCTGTCTGACAGTCTGGACATGCTGACTGCCTGAGGCCCCACCTGCTTGCACCTGTCACCCTTGGACTGGATTCCCTGATTGGGATGCCACCCCATAGTGCTTTTTATAAGGCCTTAAATTCTAAAACCTACCACCCTAGAGAACACAAAAAAAAAAAAAAAAAGTAATGCTGCTCATGCTGCCAGAAGTCTAAATCTCAAAATGCCTTTTCCGAGGCCCTCCCTCAGTATGGGAGAACATCGATGTGTGTGCTGTGACAGAAACCTTCGTGGTTGGAGGGGACCCAAAAACTTCATCAGGTTTTAAGCTCATCATCATGTTTCCCCCAAAAAATGGACAACCAAGAAAGGAGGGGGGTATCCATATTGACAATCATAAGGCCTAAATTTAGAAGACCTGGGAGGAAACTCCCAGATATGATATGCTCTAGAGCTAAAATTGAAGATTACTGATCCTACTACAGACATTACTGGCCAACTGCTGGGCTGACAGTTCAGCAAACTTCTCCCCCCCCAGAAGGGATCTATACCATAGAATGCAGCCCCCCCCCATCCCAAACCCCAAAGTGAGAGCTTCTCTCTCCAAAAGCAAAAAAAAACACAGCATCCTGTGGATCATGTGTCCCCTGTGTCGTGCTCCATGAACTCAATGAGAAATAACCCACACAGCTAGGACAGCTGTTTCAAAAAAGTCTTACACCGTACTCCAGGAGGGTAGCACTGGCGCTGCAACTACCACTTCACAAACAAGGTGTGCCTCTCCCGACCCGGAAAAAATTACCAGCCCATTAGCTTTGAGCCTCTTTATCCAAAAGCATGGAGAGGATCATAATGGACCTCATAAAAAAGACATAGGGAATTTGTAGACTTGGATCCAACCCAGTTTGGCTTTGTCAAAGGCAGATCGCCATTGCCGCAGTCCATACAGTGGCTAGATCTACAGGCTAAAACTCACACCCTATCATGTAAAAGATGTCATCCAAACAAGCTTAAATACTGAACCACATCATGCAGAACCCTGCGGGTCAGCAGAGCTGGCATAGACAGAGGGCAGTAGGCAAGTCCACAGCCACACTCAAAGCCAAGCAGTGCCCAGAGTTGTTTGGGCTCACAGTCTCGGTCCACTCTTGTTTGGCAGGACTTTTCTGAAGTACAAGCAAACACAGACAGGGTTATATTGAAAAAGTTTGCAGATGATCAAACTGGGCGCCATAAGAGAAAACACACATGGATAGCAGATATCTCAGAAGGAACCCATCCAAACGGATAACTGGTAAACAGGCCACGGCCCACCCTTCCGGGAAAAAAAATGCATAGTCATACTTTTAAAGAAAGGAGTCAGCTACCACCCAACAAAACAAGGTATCAATCCATCACACACAGAAGGGGACCCTGGGGACCTGGGACCCAGTCTGATAGTAATAGTCCGACCCAGGTAAATAGTAAGTAGTTAGAGACACCCCACATCAAAGGGATTTAGATCTAGATCATTCTCAATCAGATCAAGGGAGGTCATAGTCTCCCACTACTCATCATCATGAAGACCAATGATTCCCATTGAATGTATCTGAATGTATCTGACCCGGACAGGGAGCCAGCACAAAAAGGGCCAAAAAGTTCCTCACCAAAAGGATAAAGCTGTCTCTGCCCTGTCCCAAGAAACTCTTGCTATGCAGCCAGCTATATCTGCAATTAGGTGACCTTTGCCTTACAACATACAACAACCACATCAAGGCCATGTTTGACCAGATTTGATGAATATAAAAATCTACTCAAAATCAGATCCATCAGAGCGGGAGACTTAAACCCCTTGACCTGAAAAGGCTTAGGGCGTGCTGGAGGATAGAGATGCACCCAAAGACCTTTCATTAAAGACCGAACAAACTGCATACATGTGAGCACGAGCGCTGGCCTTTCAAGAGAAAGAGAAACCAATGGATGGGATGGCATGGAGATATATACAGGGATTACCTCAGTGTCACTGCTCGAGCACAGCAGCAAAATATAATATAGTTCCCCCACCCAAGGGGTGGGGGTATGTGGTAAAAAACGATGGGCTAGGCTTGTAAATGCCCTCGGGCAGATAGCCTAGTATGAACCTATGAACCTATGAACCTATGAAGAGCGGTCCAAGGACTGAACCCTGAGGTACTCCACCTGTCACTTGTCTGAAGCTGGATTTGCAGTTGGCTACTTTTACAGTCTGAGTTCTGTCAGTAAGCCAGTTGGCAATCCATCAAGTGACGTAGGGATTAATGCCCAGCTCTGTAAGTTTATCTATGATTCCAGAGTGGGGGATGGTGTTGAAGGCCTTGGCGAGGTCCAGATAGGCTGTGCTATAAATTGGTTGTTTTAGGTGATAGTGTGTAGTTCTGACGAAGCCCCTTTTTTAATGTGAAACAAAAGAACTTAGTTAAATAAAACATCAGTCGGCACAAATTCAACGATTGCATCTCTGGTCTTTTTCTGTTTTTTAGCACTTTACCCTGGCATCTTATCATAATTGTGTAGGAGCTTATTATCAAGTTGTAAAGTTATTCTTCAGGTTCAACTCCCAGATATCATGATGTTGACAAGCCAGTTACTCTTAGGTGCAGTCATACTACAAGACGTCTGTTGCCTGTGCATCAAGAACTCTTACCCAAACTGAAATGCACTATGCTCAGATTGAGAAAGAACTTTTGGCAATTGTGTTTGCATGTTCAAAGTTCCATGATTATGTTTATGGTGGACCTATCAAGATCGAAACAGACCACCAACCTCTAGTCACTATTTTGAGAAAGTCTGTGTATAGAGCTCCTGTCAGATTACAGTGCATGATGTTGAGATTAAAAAAGTATAATTTCACTAGAAAGGCAAACTTCTTTATCTTGCTGATACATTTTCCAGATCACCCAGAAACACCACAGAACAGCATGAGAATGAGAACCTTAATTTTGAAGTCATGGAAGTGAGAAATTTTTCTTCCACATGTCTTGATGATCTGAGAGATCACACAGCCAGAGATCCAGTTTTACAGAGGCTCAATCACTTTATTCAACAAGGTGCAAGCCTGACTGCCAATTTGTAGTAAGCTGTTGAGATGCAAGCATGTATGCCTGTAAGGTCTGTGTGTTAATCAGTTTGTATTTTATGATGCTGCTAGCCATCCTGATGTGTTTCTATGTAATAATGCATTTAAACAAACTACCCACCTGTTCGTCTTCTATGTTAAAGAAGGACGAGCGACAATAAGTATAAAAATATGCAGTAATTTGCAAAAACATTTCTCACTAAGATAACAAGCATGTTGCAATCAACAGCAATAATACTTAAAATCTGTGACCAATAATATAACATTGATACAGTAGATGAAAACAGTGGTAACAATGTCAATATAGTCATTTCTGCTACACAGACACAATAGTTTCTACTACCAATTGCATGTCTCTAAGATTTCCATAATAGCAGTCCAACTAATTTTGGTAGGCAGGCCTCCAATCATAGACCAAACATGAGTAAAATATGAGCAATAAAATAAACTGGCAGACATAAAATGTGCCCAGAAAACATCACAGAATTAATATAAAGTTGCATGAAAGCATAATCTCATAGCCTTTTTAACAGCATCTTATATTCTAGTCTCAAAGCAGAAAAATGAATCAGTAAATGACTATCCCATTTACCTTTACTCCACTACAACCCACTTCCACTTTTACAACTAACATTTGCAGACTGAGAACATCCAGAGCTTATTGGCATTTTTCTTTCCTTCCTTCTACTAATTTATAACAAAACATCATCAGGGGTGCAGAAAAACATGAATTTTAATAAAAGTAATAGTAATAATCATTATTATTATTGTATGAATAATAATAATAGTAATGATAAATATATTCATTATTACAGTAACCTAATATAGAAGCAAATTGAGAAAGGTCAGAGCAAATTCATAATGAAAACCAAAACAGTTTAGTAGGCTTTACAATCAGGCAGCAATCTGCTGCTTTCTGAGAGTCTAGGTAACTTTGTACTACCTTGTTCTATGGGGAAGTCAGCTCTAATCTAATTCCCTCTTAAATTGATTCCTTTGCATCATTCGTTAATTAATTAACATTTATAACTTTTTATTAATTATCATTTATAACCTCTCCTCTGGTTGATAAAAATAAAAATATGCCTGAGCTGTGTATGAGACTAAGGAGCTGACAAATATTGCCACTGATTGTATCATGCCTATATATATCAAAAATCAGAAGCTTCCAGTTTTCCAGTCTTTGTATTATCTTTTATTTAGTTTCTACCCATATGTTCTTAACTGCCATAACAAAATACTTTTTAAGACGTACACCTAAATATTTAATTTTATCACTTGCCCATAACTATGAGTATTGCTGATCCAATTTATTTGTGTGTACATAGTTTACAGCTATAGCTTCTGTTAAAATTCAATTTATATTACCTACAAAAAAGACTTGAAACTTTCTCAAAATGTTCCACAACACTGAAGTGTCCTTTTCTGGATTTTCAATGCAAAATAATATCATCTGTAAATAAAGTTAACTTTTCTTAAATACCATAACAGTTGTACCCTTGAATTTGAGAGTCACTTATTTGCTTTGCAAATGGCTCTAAAATAAATCAAGTAGCAGTGGGGAAAGAGGACATTTTTACCCAATTTCTCTGTTCAAAAGAATCCCCCCACATTAATTATTGCATCCAACCACTCATATATCTTCCTTATTTGTGCACCATAGGTCATACTCTGATCCCCAAAAAAGCTCCTCTACTCAGACTTGAGAAGCAAAAAAAAAGAGGTATTTTCTACTTTTAGACTGTAGCAAACAGTTTAGCCTGCACATGCAGCACCATAGTGCATCAGTATAAAGAAAAAAAGGTGTTTTCTACTTGTAAACTTTAGCTCTGACCTTAAATGCAGAGTGTTTTGCTGGTATGAACTAAAGAGCAATCAAGATCTGCCAGTCATACCTTTAAACAATTTGTGTCATGGGTGGCTATCCCATTCAGCTCTCCATGGATAAGCCATTGATTGTCTCATGAGGGTAATGTAAATGCAGCTATTTCACTTCCTAAAAATAATCCCAGTTGACTGCATTGAATGCTTTCTCTGCATTAAGACTCAGCAACAAAAGTGGTGGTTTCTTACACTCTACATCCCTCTGGATCATTATTGTTTTACTGATGTCAAATGTATTTTGTCCCATTCACAAAACCACAGTAATCCATTTCTATTGACTGTGGTAATAACTTTCCAAATTGCTTAGCTAGTTTAGACATAACACTTTATAGTCACAGTTTTAAACTGAATGGGTATATATATATATATATATATATATATATATATATATATATATATATATATATATATAAAAAGACAAACCTAAAGGGTATTTACCCTCTTTGAGTAAAACAGGCACATCAGCTTTCTTCTAAGATGATGGTACTTCCCCTCTCCTAAAGTGTAATTCTTTCTTTCATATTTATCACTTTTTTCCACCTGACTTCTAAATTCCCTCAAGATTTCTGCCTGTTCCTGTGGATTTGATTATACAGCACCATTTTAGCTTCCTGTCTTAGTTATTATTTGTTGTCTCATTTTCTTCTACCATTTGCATAAATCAGTTCTTCCATAAGTATTTGCATTTGTGTTTCCTTCATCTCCCTTTTCTTTTATACACGTCCTCATAAAGTTTTGTAAATATGTGTAATGCTTGCACTTAATCTGCGGCTATTTTTCTTGTCATAGGTTCCCTACGTTTGGTACAACTCTTTCTACTCTCGGTTATTTCAGCAGTTGTACTAAATACTTTTGTTCTGTAGAGTTGTTATCAGGAAACAGTTGCTTAACAGCAGCCCTTCAAAACATGTGCACATAATCCAAATGCTCCCTTATTTTCCCATTAGCACTCAGAAGTTGTTCCTGTTTTTGTTCTGTGAGATTCCCCTCACTTTGCAATACTTTAACCTTTGTCACATCCTCTAAATATTTCCTGTTACTTATTTCTCATATCATCTTTATTTCTGCCAAGTATTAAACTAAATGTTCAATTGTTCAGATTCACTAGCTATCCTGTATTCCATTCTCATCATATCCATTGCCCATTCCTTAAATTCCTCTGTTTTTACAGTTAGGTTGAAAAGTACCCGCGCCTCGTTTTTGCATCATTATCTTGCATTTTTATCTTAGTATTTCTAGCTGAATGATCTCATATAGTTACTGCATTTGTTTCAGTGCTTTCAATTAAATACACACACTCCCTAGAAATATAATTTCTATCCAGTCTTGCCCATTTATTGTATCTTTGGAAATAATATGTAGATTCAGTTTGAGTTCCTCCCACTAGATTGACATTTTATAAACCAAATGTTCTGCTGGAAATCTTTCTCCTTATATCTTCCCTTCCTAGCCTCCTTGATACAGGCATACTATTGCAACTTTTGCATACCCCTAAATTGTACAGATTTTCACAGAATGTACAGATTTTGGCCTCATATTTTTGTCCGTTTTTCATAAAAGTCTGTTTTTCTGGCAAATTAGTGGTAAATCATTAAAGATTGAAGTTCGAAAATAATGACAGACATTTGAGTTTCACACTTCATATTCTTTAGAAATTTCATGTTACTAAAATACTGTTATTCTATTCCTTGAATTTCTAGAGTGGGAAACCTTTAGTAATTCTGTCATGGGAGAAGGTAAGTGGAAAGGAGCTAGAGATAGTGTGTTAGGTGATATATCATAGGTTCATAGGTTCATAGGTTCATAGGTTCATAGGTTCATACTAGGCTACCTGCCCTAGGGCATTTATAAGCCTAGCCAGAGTGTGTTTGGCTTTCGCCATCCATTTTAAATTTATTTTGCTATGCCCTTTTTCGAGGTTAGTATACTGTGCCTCTGTCTAACAGGGTAAACCTACGATCTCCCATCCACTCATCAAGATTCCTCTTGAAGAGAGTCAATGAGGGACTCTGCCTAACCTGGACTGGGATTTTATTCCAGAGTGAAGGGAGCCTCTGGGTTATGAATCTCTCCCTCCAGCATGTCCTATTTATTTCAGTGCTGAGGTTCAAGTCTCTCGAGCGCATAGCTTGATAGGATTTGGATTTTCTGAGGTGCAGCATGTTCATTAATTCCGAGTTGGACATGGCTTTATACGTCAGGCACAGATCGCCTCTGAGCAGGCGGTATGCCACTGAGTAGAGCTGGAGTTTCTTTAACCGGGCAGCATATGGCATCTGTTTGAGCCCTTTGATCCTCTTGGTGAGGTACTTTTGGGGTCTTTCCAGTTGCTGCAGGTGTCTGGTAAGGTACATCCCAAAAGGGGCATTGTACTCAATTATGGGCCTGATGAGGGATGAGTAAAGAGGCACAATGGCATCCCCTGATCTAGATATGAATACCTTCATGATTAGGTGGGCTATATAAAATGTTTTTCTAACCACTTTGGCCACGTGGTTTTCAAATGAGAATTGCTATCAACTTGGGTCCCCAGGTCCCTAATTATTTCTTCCTTATTTAATGGATTACCACCTATGAAGTAATTTGTGGGCACTTTGTTTTTGCCAAAGGGGATGACTATACACTTTTTGGCGTTTAGCTTGAGGTCATGGCTCTGGCACCAGTTGTCTGTTTCTATGAGGCCCTTTTGTAGGATGCTTGTGTCGGCTGGAGAGTCGATTATGGCGCCTAGTTTGCAGTCATCTGCGAACTTGGTCAGCCACAGTCCTTCCGTGTTGGCCTGTGCCTCCGAGAAATATATACCGAACAAGAGAGGTCCCAGGACTGAGCCTTGTGGGATGCCACTTGTAACTGGTTTGCAGTCTGACATAGCTCCAGCAATTCTAACCATGTGGGTTCTGTCCTTGAGCCAGTTTGCAACCCATCTAGTGACATAGGGGTTTATATCTAAGCTGGTGAGCTTATCTATAATGCCCGAGTGGGGTATTGTATCGAAGGCTTCTGTGAGGTCCAGGTAGGCTGTGTGGACCACCTTCCCCTCATCAATGGCCTTGGGGACTGTTTCAAAGAAATCGACCAGGTTTAAGAGGCAGGATCTGCCCTTAACAAAGCCGAACTGGGTAGGATCCAGTGTCTGTAGGTCCCCAATATCTTTATTTATGAGGTCCATGATGATCCTTTACCAAAGCTTTGCAGACCAAGCTAGTCAGACGTATGGGGCGATAGTTTCCAGGATCCATTAAGGCACCACCTTTTTGGAGAGGGACCACTGTTGCTGTACACCACTCTTTGGGTACATATAAAGGCTGAGATTGAACAGTAGTTTTATGTTTGGGTTTAGGTCTTCTTGGAGTTCATGTAGGACGCAGCCCGGGACACCGTCTGGTCCCATTGATGCTGTATTTTTTGCTTTGGAGAGGGCGGCTCTTACCTGAGCATCTGAGATGTCAGAGGGGCAGCACTGTGCTGGGATAGATATTTGCCCTTTTGGTGGGGAGGGGGGAGAAGTTTGTGCTGAACCTGTCAGCTAGGATCCAATGCCTGTCAGCCTGAGATGACATGCTCGACAAGCCACGATGCTTCGCTAGGGACGGCTTGCACCTCTCACCCCTGGGCTTTCGGATATTGGCAAAGGTTCTTGCCACCCCCATAGTGCCTTTTTTAGGCAAGGCTCAAAAGACAAACCCACCTCCATAGGTATCACAAGGGATAAGAAACTAAGAGTAATGCTACTCAACGCCAGAAGTCTAAACCTCAAGATGCACGCACTTGAAACTCTCCTTAGCATGGAGAACATCGATATCTGTGCAGTAACAGAAACCTGGTTCAAGGCTCCTGAGAGCACCCCAGCACTACCAGGTTATACCTCATACCATGCTTTTTCGCCCCAAAACTTGGACCGAACCACAAAAGGAGGGGGAGTATCAATATTCGTCAAAGATACCCACACCTCCAGGTTGGTGGCACAGCACGAAGCATTAGAGACTATCCATGTGCAACTAACAGTGGGTAAAACTGCCTTTCAGTTTATCGCCTGCTACAGACCACTCTCCCAAACCCAGGAACCCCACTCGGCCTTCCTGAGAACACTGGAAAATATGAAGGTCTCTCCAAACACCATTATACTGGCCAACTTCAACTACCCAAACATAGACTGGGAGCATTATTCTAGCTCCAACACCCTAGCCCAAAGATTCCTAGAATTTATAAACTCAAATGCTATGGAACAACTTGTTACCACTCCCACAAGAGGGGAAAACATACTGGACCTGATCATTACCAACATGGGGGCTCTATGCTCCAGACCAGAAGTGTATCCCTCACTGGTAAGATCAGACCATAAACTAATCTGACTGGATTTTCACATCCCGACTCCATCCCCTGCCCAGAAAACTTCTCTAAATCAAATTTCACACTCCTCAAAACCGAGGTGGAATCCTTCAAAGCCCCCGGGCCTGTGGAAAATATGGCCCAGACCGCAGAATCCTTTATAAACGCATTCTATGAACACATTCAGGAATGCATGGATCATGCAATCCCAAATGAAACCAAAACCCAATCCTCCAAAGGCAGGCATCCTGTCTGGTGGACACCAGCCATAAACAAACTATACAACAGAAGGAGGAAGCTACTACATGATAGAGCAAAATCCCAAAAAGGGGAGGCATCTCTGATCAGTACTAGCAAAAAACTACGGGCACTCATAAAATCGTCTAAGGCCAGCTTCGAGAGAAAAATTGCACTGGACACTAAGGATAATCACAAGGCTTTCTTTAGTTATGTTAGGAACCTGGGTGGGAGTTCCCAGATATGCTCAAAATTAGTCCAAAATGACAAAAAATATACCATACCCACAGAATCCGATTTGGATGAAGAGACATTTTGAATTGCATTCTGCATGTGGAGTAAGTTTTCATTTCCTGTAAGTTGTTGGAGAGAACTTGCCAACGAGTAGGTTGTTGAGAGGAGAATGCATATGCAGTGATCCTTGAGGTAGTGAGATTTGATGTAGCTTGTGAATAGGGTATCAGGTTTGATGAGAAGTTTTTTTTCATGAAGTTTGCACACAAGCAGCATAGATGTCTTGCATTGGAGTATTCATTTTATTTATTTATTTTGACATTTGTTAACCAGGTTAGTCCGACTGAGCTAGAGCCTATTTTCAGCGGAGACCCAGGGAGAAAATCTCCATGCAGAGACATTAACAAAAAAATGGCACCATTAAGAACAAAAAGCTTCTAATACAAGACATGAAGATTCCAATAAAATCACAAATGCAGTACAGCAATACAAAGACCATTAGGTAGAATTAAGTAATAATACAAGGCAACATATTGTGATTAATGTAGATACATATTTGACATACGGTTGGTATTTTGCTAAAGCTACATAAAGAAGTAATCTTATAGTCAGTAGAAAGAGGGAGAAATCAGAGATCAGAGGCATAGCAAGTATAAAATATATGGAATAGAAGTACAGCCAGGTGTAGTTGATGAGGGCTGAATACAGACAGAGTGGAAAGGACATGCAGGAAAATTTAGTTGAGATAAGCAAGCAGATGCAGAGGTGGTGTGAAGCTGATGGCTAGGAAGATTTTTAGACACATAGTTTTAGAGGAGTGATGCAGAAGGGAGTTATACTGGACTTTGGTAGGAACAAATCCAAAAGTTCAGGAGAGTGTCTTTTAAAGATTTTTAAAGCTTTTGGTGTTGGTTATGGCTCTGATGCTCAGCGGACATTTGTTCCATGTTAGGGCAAGTGAGTAGCTGCAAAGAATTTGGCCAGTAGTTAATTTGGGATTATAAACTTCCAAAAGAAGTTGGTCTGAACTCCTGGGAGAGTGCTTTGGAGCAGGGCCGGCCTTAGCTGAAACGGCACCCTAGGCGAAGTACTGCACTGACCCACACTGAACGAGCCACACCCGCTAACTTTGGGATCTGAAAAACAGAGATGGCTAATTTCACGGCACGCATGCAAATGGAGAATAGTTGCGTGACTGCCAAATCATATACCAATGCATTGTACAAGCACGTACACAAATGCATCCATCTCACCATACCCAATAGAACCACAACACTCTCCTCCAAAAAAAGGAAGCCAATCTGGTGGTCCCCTGCCATAAACAAACTCTATAACAGAAGGAGGAAACTGATGCGGAATAAGGTGAAGTCACAAGACCAGAACAACTCCCTTATCTGCCTCAACAAAAAGTTGAGATTCCTCATCAAATCCTCTAAAGCTAGGTATGAAAACAGAATTGCAGCAAATAGTAAAGACAACCACAAGGCCTTCTATAGTTATGTAAAGAATCTCCACGGCAATACCCAGATTTGCTCTGAGCTACTGCACAATGGTACCTCCTGTACTGAGCCAACAGATTCAATGCCAACTTTACCCTCCCCCCAAAGGACCAATCACAATACCAGTAGATTTCCAGGCACCCAGTATTACTGCTGCACAGGTTAAAACAGCACTGTCCAATGCCAAGAATACAGCTTCTATGGGACCTGGCAATATCCATGGTTGTGTTCTACATGAACTACAGAATGAACTGGCACCTCACCTGTGTACCATGTTCAAACACAGCCTCACCTCAGGCTTTGTCCCTGCCGAATGGCGCACTGCTTCAGTCATCCCTCTCCACAAAGGAGGAGCGACTACAGACCCTGGGAACTATCGCCCTATTAGCCTGAAGAGTCTAACATGCAAAGCTATGGAACACATAATCATGGACCTAATAAACAAGGATATAGGGAATCTCCAAACACTGGATCCCACACAGTTTGGTTTTTTGAAGGGTAGATCATGCCTGCTCAACTTGGTTGACTTCTTTGAGTCAGTCACCAGACCTTGATCTGGCCAAGGCTTTTGATACCATTCTCCAACTCAGGAATCATAGAAAAACTCACTAAGCTTGGCATCAACCCCTTATAGCACTAGGTGGGTTGCAAACTGGCTCACAGACTGCCAATTAGTCATGAGTGGAGTCCCACAGGGTTCGGTCCTGGGTTCTCTCCTGTTTGGTATCTACTTCTCTGTAGTCAGGCCACTCTGGCTGACAATGTTCACAAACAGTTGCAAGTTGGGAGCTATTATTAACTCCACAAGTGATGTTGACATCCTACAGAATGATCTCACTGTGACCAACAACTGGTGTCAGAACCATAGCCTTAAGCTCAATGCCAAAAAATGTGTTATCCCTTTGGGAAAAATGAATTACCACACTGATGGTAGTCCACTGAGATCTGGGAGCACAGGTTGACAGCAACCTCTCTTTTGATCACCACATTGCCACTGTGGTCAGAAAGTCCTTCTATGTGGCACAGCTCATTACTAAGGGGTTTTGCATGCAGGACGAAAGAGATCATTGTCTCCCTCTACTCTTCCCTCATTAAGTCAATCATCGAGTACAATGCCACATTTGGCATGTACCTCACTAGACACCTGCAACAACTGGAGAGGCCACAAAATGTACCTCACAAAGAGGAGATCCTAGGCCTTAAACACTTGTCCTATATGGACAGACTAAAAAAACTTCCAACTATTCTCTGTCTCATATCGCCTACTTAGAGGGAATCTCTGCTTGACTTACAAAGCCATGTATAGCCCAGCTCTGTTAGAAATGCTACATCTAAAAGAAATCCCAATCCCTCCACACCACATGCTCCAGAGACCTCAGCCTCATCATCACAATTAACAGAACATGTTGGAAGGACAGGTTCATAACCCAGAGACTGCCTATGCTATGGAACAGACTTCCCATACATGTCAAGCAGAGCAGCTTGCTGACCCTATTCAAGAGAAATCTTGATGACTGGATGGGAAACAGAAAATTCACCCTGGTGATAACTCCAGTGGCTCTACTCGACAGAGGCACTAGGAACTATGGTCAGGTGGCACTATGCCATGGTAAACAATATATCATTTAATCCAGGTCATAGAATCCAGTCTTAATTGCTAGCCACCCATCGATGTAAAATTTGGCTGTAGATGGTTGTCACTGTTGAAGTGACACCCCGACCCCATATGCAAAAATGGCAAAAAGGGGTTGTGGATGTGTGTGTATATGTGTATATATATATATATATATATATATATATATATATATATATATATATATATATATATATATATATATAAAATTATCAGCATAGGCATCTTATACAAGTGAACAAGGGTAGAGGCAACATTTCAATGAGTTGTTTTTTCTATCATGCAAGTTTCAGAAGACGGTTTTGACTTATTTTACTTTGGGGCTGGGAGATTATCAGGAAACTACATCGGAGGGAAACAGAAAGAATACTGAATTATATATCTCTGATTAAGAATGAAATGTCTGGGGTAATGATAATTCAGTCACTGTTCACTGGAAATTTGATAGCATGCTAGCAACTCAAGCGATATTGAAATCTAAGAATAAGTAGGGTAAGGCAGATAATACACCTTATGACTTTGATGTACCCTAACAGGTGTTTGATACTACACTGTTGAGAGACACTTTATGGGGGTAAGAAAGCTCTGACCAGTAAGTGAGCCTCTTGCTGGTTAAGTGACTGGAGTAGCGGCATAGCAAATCTACCAATTAAACAGTCTTACTGATTAGATATAGCCAGAATGATACATGTAGGGTTGATAGATGAATTTCCAAATTAGTCAAATTATTAGGCAATGACTGGATAGGGGCTGCATGTCCTCAACTTCCTGCAAATAGATTTTAATGGAATGTAATTGAAAGACTAATTGTATTAGGCCATACATAGTTAAAGAATTTGTATTAAAGCTGGAAAGTGTTTTGCAATACAAGTAAGATTGCATAGTCATGTGTTATGAATGTAGAAAGGGGACTGTTGTTGTTGTGTCTTTTCGGCTTTTCCTGGTTAGGGGTCGCCACAGCGGAACTCCAGTCCACTAATGATTGGCAGAAAATTTTTACATGCCGAGTTGCCAGCCCTGACGCACAACCTTCAACGAAGGTACGCCATTTCACAAATGTCTCCACACAGCAGATGTTTTAGCTGAGAATCGAACGGGACAATGTCCTGCTGCGAGGCGACAATGCTAATGTTTTTAATAGTAAATAGTGTTAATACTAGTAAATGATAGTATAAATGCAATGTTACAATTTTGTATTGCAACAAATGTTGGAAATGCAACCAGGTGTGATGTTATACTAACTATAAAGGGAAGAGTCTGTCTTTCATAAAAAAATCAAGACTGTAGAAATATTGAATAATAAGATCTCACACTGGCATCTAAATGGGTAATGTGCTTTCAGTTCAGTAGGATATTAAATAGTTAATATTCAGAAATATCAATCTGTTCTTCTTTTGTTTTCCAACTATTTGACATGTATATCATCTTTATTGATTTCAGAGCATTGAATGCTGTAAAACCTTTCCTGGAAAGCAAAATGGACAATGTATACAAGGAGATAATATCTGAAAAACACTTCATTTAAAAAAAAAATACCCATACAAAATGAGCAGAGACAAAATAATATCCATTTAAAACATGCAGCTCTAAAATGTAACCATTTGAAATGGTTAAATTCATTGTAGATGACTTTTATTTTTAAACTAGCTAGCTAAAGATATGTTGTTGTTGTTGTTGTTGCTAGCTAAAGATATGTATTTGTCAAAATAGTGAGGACATATTTAACACAATCTTTATTAATAAAGTTAACAGAGTAAAGCATGTGAGCACTAACAAAAGGCAGATATGCTGCAAAATGAATGTTCGATATACCTAAGACACGGCACAGCAACCCACCACATAGTACTCTGCTCATGAAAAACAAAAATAAAAATAGAGTAATTCAACAAGGATACCCATGTCAGCACTAAAATTTAAACGGATATAAATGTGCGAACTAGTAAAAGCTGATCTTTGGGTAAATACAAACTACATATTGCACGGTCGGAAAGTTTCCAGCAAATGGAACTGCACTTTCATTCGTGATCATGTAAACTCTATGGTCTGTTGAATAAGGTACTCAATAACCATTGGAAAACAAAGCAGTGCATCTCCGAAATGAAGAAAGTACAAAAACAAAAATATGCAGCATTCAATACTACTACAGTTATCGCTTTTAACATGTGCAAGAAAGGCAGCACGTACCATCCACACAGAACTCCTCAAAAATAATAATTCGCTAAAACGAGTTAAGGCAAAAAATACGTTACATTTCCCCAAAGCTACTTGGCCTAAACCTCTCTGAACTAACGAAGAAATAAAAAGCTCCCAGCCTAACTTGCACTTTGCTATGGGGATACACCCCCATGTCTACTACTTCAACTAATGGACTGGTGGAGTTGATATCACCCCAGTGCCCCTCATCTAACCTCTTTCTGCAGTGTATTAACATGAAAGCATAGAGTTAGAAGCATGAGCAGCTGTACGGCACTTGCAAGCCGATTCGCTTGTAAACTTTAAATATAAACCTGATGTAACTCCACGCTAAAACTTAAGTTGAGAAGGTACCTGACAAAGTTCAGGTACTTTTTCAACTTAATTTTTAACAGTGGAGCTAAAACTTTACTTCAAAATTACCGGCGCTTGTGGAAGGCACTCGGGTAAAACAGCACAGCTTTTCAAGCGTCTCAGAGAGCGCTCGGATGTAAGCTCAAAGGCGCCCTGAGAAGATACTCAGGGTTAATGAGTTAAAAAAAAAGTTTAAAAACAACTAAAAAAGCTTTACAAATAGATAAAAAATTCACCCGATTTAACAACCCTAGTATGTAGCAGGATTTCGCTTTACAAACTAGGAATTAATTTGACCACCACCCCTACCTGATAGGCGTCTAGCTGCTCATAAATATCGTCAGCTTATTACCCATTGTAAGCTCGTGGTTTCCGTGACTGTGAGTGCATTACAAAAGTGGGGGAGGGTGCAAGGCTACAATGGGGACGGGCACAATGCTGGCAAGTGAAGATTGGAGCCAGGCGCAATGCTGACAAGTGATACAAATGAAAAGTGAAAATGCGCCCTTTCTAATGCCGGCCTTTACGGCGCCCTAGGCAGTCGCCTAGTTCGCCTATGCCTAAGGCCGGCCGTGCTTTGGAGTATAGTAGGTTAGGAGGGATGAAGTGGGTTTGTTGAAGATGGAGTGAATAAAGAACAGCTGAGTTAGTAGCAGTTGTTGGGGGAATTCTATCCAATGTAGGTATTTGAGAGAAAGGCAGTGGTGAGAGTTGTAGGGTTGGTTTGCAGTGAACTTAGCAACTTTGTTATAAGTGAGTTGCAGCTTGTACTTTAGAGAGGATGGTTCAGATTGGAGAGGCATACAGTAGACTGGGAAGAAGGTAAGCATTGGCAAGGGGAAAGTCTAGAGTCTTTGGAAGGAATTGTTTTTGTTCCTATAAAGCAAGCCCAGTTTTTGGTGTGCTTTTTTTAATGCAACTTTGGTCATTTATGATGATGCCTAGGAGCTTTGTGTGTGCTTCTGTGTTAATTCCTGTGTTATCAAGTGATGTAATAGTAAAAGTAGATTTGTTATGACAAAGATTTTGGGAGGAAAAGGAGAAGTTTTTTTTGCATTGGGTATGAGTTGGTTTCAGTTAGCCATCTTTTGACAGATTTGAAAAAGTTTTGGGTTAGAGTGGAAAGGTGAGAGAGATTGTCAGACATGGAGACTATTGTGGAATTGGCTGCATATTGAATGAGAGAGGAGTGTGAGCAGGAAGTGTGAACATAGTGAGGATGTTGAATAGTAGAGGGCCGAGGATGGAGCCCTGGGTTACACCCATTTGGACTGGAAGGAAGGGCAAGGAGGAGGAAGTAGTGAGCCCCTTGGACTGTAGCCTATTGGTAAGGTAGCTAGAGAACCAATTAAGAGTAGGGTTGAAGAGAGTTAGGTCTGAATTTGGTCAGAAGCTTAGTGTGAGAGACAGTGTTGTCTCTGGCTTCAGAGAGAGCATGTGTGAAAGAAATTAAGGCTGTAGCAGTGCTATGGTTAGGGTGGAAACCATGTTGGGTAGCAGTGAGTAGATTTTCCTTGAGAAGATAATCAAGGAGTTGCTTATTGTATGCATTTTTCAAAAACTTTAGATGGGAGGGGCTAGGATGGCTATGGGCCTGTAGTTAGAGGGATCAGTGGAGTGGCCTCCTTTGTGGATAGGTATAATGTAGAATTACTTCCAGATAGTGGGGAATGTAGATTCTTTAATAGATCAGTTGATCAGACAAGAGACTGGGAAGGCTGTTGAGCTAGTGGCAAGCTTTAGGAAGAGGGGAGGTAGATTATCAGCTGAAGGAGAGCAAGGCTTTAATTTGCTAAGTAGATTTTTTATGTAGGCTGTGGAGACTAGCTTGAGTGAGAAGGAGGTTCTGTGGATTGATAGAGGGGGGTGGAATCGAGAAGTTGGAGGTGTGATTCTGGGTTAGTTTGCTGATGGAATCGATGAAGTAAGCATTAAGGATGGTGGCAGTTTTGAGGGGAGAGTTGTTAGGGCAGGGGTTAGGTATACTAGGGCTACCTGGGTAGAGAAATTTGTTGATTGTATTCTAAATTTTTTTAAGGATTGCTGTGGTGGTTTGCTTGTGGCTTCAAGTAGAAGTTTATAGGTTTGGAGGTGGATAGGGGATTTCGTTTTTAGCCATTTTTCCGGGCATTATCTCTCTTGCGCATCAGAGAGTGAATGGAGTGTGAAAGCCAGGGAGCAAATAGAGATTTTACTCTTATTTTCCTAAGAGGAGCAAGGGTGTTGAGAATGTCTAGAAAAATTAGGTTAAATTTGTGTAAGGCATCGTCAAGGTGTAAGTCAAAAAGGAAGGACCAGTTGATGGAGGAGAGTCTGTCATTATATACATAGGGGTTAAGGTTAGAGAGATTATGACACTCTTTTTATTTGTAATTCCTACTTAATTGAAGAGAGAATCTTGGAATGGGGGTATGCAGGTGGTCATTTATAGAATCTGGGAGTCTGTTGGGGTTGTGGTAAAGGTTAGGATTAGATGCCAGGATCCAGTCCAGAATAGCATTGCTGTTGGAAGGCTTGTTGAAGCAGGTAGAGGTCGAGATGAGTTGTGAGAATACATGAAGATTTATGCTAGAGTCTGGGGTGTCAGCGATCAGGGTATTCCAAGCAATGTTAACATCACCAAGGATTATTCTTTCATAAGATATAAAGTGAAAGATCCAAGAGAGAACATGTTCAAGGATGGGAATATTGTTGCCTGGACAGATGTATATGGCAGCAATTGTGAGTTTTTTTTATAATTGTTCAGTTTGTAATTTACTATTACAAGTTCTACGGGGTGAAAGTTGGGGAGTGAGATAGGCAAAGGGGACAGGTTAAGTTGATCGGAGTATCAGAATAGAGTATAGCAACACCACTTCCTTTTTTATGGACATATCCAAGTGGAAGATATTATATCCATGGGGGTAGAAATGTATTATCTGTAATGTGGGGTTTAAGCCAGGTTTTGGAAACAGTTACTATATCAGAAGTATGATGGGCTACCCATGAATGAAATTCACTGACTTTGTTAAGAATGCTGTGGATGATCCTTGAGAGAATGGCTAAGCACATAGAGGTGGAAGAGATGTGAGTGGGAGATTTGTGTGAGAAGGGAAGGGGGTAAGGAGTAGTAGGAAGAGAAGGACTACTGTTGGGGGCAAGGTTTTGGTAAATATCACCTGGAAGTAATAGATTGTGGGTGAATAGAATTTGTGGAGCAAGGTGCAGTGGAAGGCATTGTATTTAGGTTGAGATATGAAGACGTGTTGGCTGCAGGACTAATTTGATCTTGTGTAGGAGTATGTCTGAGGGGTTGAATAATGAAGGAGGTATTAAGAATGTGTGGGGAGTTTCAATAACTCTTAGTGGGTGAGTGAGAGTAGGAGATATGTTTCTGGGTGATAGATCAGCATGGTATGAGCTGAAGAACAAGAGAAAAAGAAGAAGGGAAGTAGTAATAAAGATGAGAAACATGCTAAGGGGAGGGTGAGAAATTATTACAGGAGGTAGTTTGTGAGAGAAAAGTTGGATATGTGAAGGAATTAGTTGGGTAGAGGAGATAGGGGAGTATATACATCTTGTACAAAGAGGGCTAGGGTGAGGATGGGGTATGACAATGAAGAATGTAGTGGAAGGCCTTTATTTTATTGGGTTTGAGAGGAAGACGTATGGAGGGGTGGTAAGAATAGAGTTTCAATTGGAAGGGTTAGGCTATTAGTAGGGTATAATGAGGCTAGAAGAGGAAAGTGATGATTGGAAGGTGTAAACAGGAAGAGGAGGGCTAAAAGGGCTGTAGACAAAAGGGATAAAGTATAAATTTAGCATAAGCAAGGGTGTGTGGGAATTGGGAGTAGGGTAGTGGAGCAGAGTGAGCCTGAGAGAAGCAAGGGCAAACAGACTGGGCTGAACCTACCTAAAAAGACCAGATCTGCAAGAACCAATCAGGAATAGCAGGTTAGTACTAAGCACAGAACTATGAACCACTGAAGTTCAAGCTGTAAGTTTGTCTGTTTTACTTATACTAACATACAGGGGTCTATATTATATCATCGAACGCTTAAAAAAGCGAACGCTGATTGATCGACCTAATTTAAGTGAAAGCTTACAATCTCAAACTGTCAGATCAGCGATTTCTTTCCCAGGGAAAAAAATCGCTGATCCAAAACACATACACACAACACAAGCACACCAAACAAACAGAAATCCACACACATACACCTAAAATCTGATACCTAACCCTACACTAAACTATGCACACACCACTAACTACCCACTTACCTTAACCCAAACCCTAACCCTAAAGTCCGTCACTATCGCATACTCACCTCACCCGCTCCCTAACCCTGACTCACTTAAATCCACCCTAACCCTCATGTCCACTCAATCGCACACACACCTAACCTGAGCCCTAACCCAAACTCACCTAAAATCACCCTAACACTCACATCCACACAATCGCACACTTACCTGAATCCAACCGGTAACTTTCCAACATAACACTGAAAATACCGAAGCAACAGAAACGGACAACTGAATTCTTTCCCTAGGAAAAAATTAGAGTTTCTGCTGCTTCAATATTTTGCAGTTTCACGAAAATAAGTTCGATCAATTAGCGTTCGCTTGTTTAAGCGTTCGAGGATATAATATAGACCCACATACAGAAAGCACACAGGGATAAATTTTGTTTGAAGTAAATATGCTATTTATTAACTGCTATTGGGAGGGAAGTCAGTTAGATCAGTTTGCTGCTGTAATGAAAGTTAGCGTAATATTTTGATTTAGGGAAGCTAAGGTGAAATGCGGGAGTGTGTGTGTGTGTCTGTGTGTGTGTGTGTGTGTGTGTGTGTGTGTGTGTGTGTGTGTGTGTGTGTGTGTTAGGAATAAATGTCCTGGCTTAGTGTTTACACCACTTCACAATAAGCACAACAGAGTTCAGACATCACTTATCAGATAGAAATTGCAGGGCAAAGGATGTATTTGTTGATAAGAATATTTTTCCAAGCAGATTGGTCACTGTCTAAAGATTCAGAGGTGAGGATTATAACACAGCAAAAGAGCCGATGTGAGGGGGACAGCTTGTGCAATAGAGGTAATTATTGCCAAACTGATTTGTAGATAAGAATATTTTTCTGAGCAGATTGGTCACTGTCTGAAGGTTCAGAACTGAGGTTTATAGCAGAGCACAAGAGCCAAGGTGAGGGAGCTTGTGCAATGGAAGAAATTATTGACTGAACTGAGTGATGAGCACACCGAGCCAAGGATGGGTTCGGGATACAGCAGCTCCTTAGGGTAATTTAAAAAAAAAGATTTGGTGGGATCATAATAGAAGGTTAGATCTTTGGTTGAATGTTCTCCATTTTTTTTCTTGGGTGATATAGTGATACTTACGGAGGGATGACTTTGTAATAAATCAGAGTATGCTGTTGGAGATTGTCAGGAATGTGGTGGTGTTTTTCTTGCATGTGGGTGCAAAATGGGTAGTCTGATATTCTAGATGAGAGATGAAAACTCCTTTACTGATAATGGTTGAGATAGAAAAGAGGAGATCTTTTTGGGACAAAAGTGGAGGGAGTTTATTTTTGATTTTACTAAGTGTACACATGGATGTTTAGAGATTGATAAAGCTATTGAAGGTGGAAGTTGTTTCAATAGTGTGGTTGTATAAGTCAAAGATAACTAGAGTTAGACTCTTGGTGAATTTTCTTTGGAGTTTCAAAAAGCATAAATATGATCTTGTAGGGGTTAAGAAGTATTTTATGGTTAATTCTAACTGGAGGTGGGATTGAATGTTGGTGTGAGAGTGAATCAACCAGTAAATGACCATGTCATCTGTGTAGAGTACAATTGGGAGATAGGAAGATCAAAAGGAAGTTTGTTAATGAATACTGAGAAGAGGAAGGGTACAAAAATGGATCCTTGTGGTACACGTAAATAATATGTCCTGCTGAAAATGTATTATTTCTCCCCAAATTCTCCTAATCCCCATAATAGTAACTGCCTCATGTATACTCTAAAACGTATTTTACTCTTGTTATGTAACTGTTATGTAACGTAACTGTTATTTGCTATCAGAGTAGTAATTCCCAAATGCTTGTTAACTTATGTATTGTCAGCAATTGCTACTTCTGTATTCTTATTGCATGACGTTAAAGTCTAATTTGTCTATACTGGAACTTTTCTCTCCAGGTTTTTGCTGAAAAAGGATCTCTGTCCAGTCGGACTTTCCCAGTAAACAAATGGATAAATAAAAAAAAATAATAAGTAAATATTATTTTTATGTTGAATATAAGTACTTGCTAGCATAATCTTCCACTCCTGTCAGTAGCCCCATTCGACCACAATTTACCATTATTGTCTTTTTTTCTCTTCTATCACTATTGGATTCTCACTGGCAGATCTTCCTTTTCCTTTGTACTTGATGCTCTGCTGAATTCCTATCCTGAAATTGTTTCTTTGTCTAGTTCACATGCTCATTTCTATCCAGATTTGCTCCTTTAACATTGGTATTGCTATTTCTTCACTTCAATTTCTAATTTAGTGTTCTTTGCTTTTACTGTGTACTTGCAGAGCCATTTACACTCTATGTTAATATTGACAAAGCAGCCACATTGATTTATAAATCTATAATTTTGATGTATTCTGTGTGACTTTTTTTAATATATGTTTATGACTTGCAGCTTACATGCACATACTAATCTTATTTTGTTACGCCAATCTTCTATGTAGTTGAGTCTTCTCAGATCTGTTTGAACCCATGATAAATTTTCAGAGATGTTTTGCTTCAATAAAAACACTCAATAAACAAAAAAAAAACTTTTAACAACTTAATTCAATGCTACATCAATGTAATTGTACGCCTTAGAGAAAGATCCCTACTCACTATAACCAATTTTCTATTACTGCAGGTGACGCTTTATATTCAAATGGTGTAGCTAAACTATGGAACCACAGCCCACTATCACTAAAAATCATTCAGAATGCAAATTCATTTAAAACACTACTAAAACCACACCTATCAAGTCCGTGGCTCTGCTCCTGTATATTCCCAAGATAAATGTCACTGTTATCTGATCCACATGACCCAATATAGGTGATCAACATCACCAGATGCTTTTTCTTCTCTCTTGCCATTGTCATCACACCATTTCTTTTCATTCATAATCATTTGCCCCACAACTAGTCTTCACCAGTATTTGAATAGTTTTACTACCCTCTCTCAAACATGTACAGAGGTTTGTGATACTGCTCAACCCATCATTTCTATACTTCTAATATAAACCTTAAGCCAGCCATATGTGTAATTGTCTCTGAACCTGCTTTATACCCCACCTCTTAACTGCAGTATTAACTTTTTCTGCTCTAACTAGTTGCTTCCCTTACTTCCATTTCTTTAAATTTTAAGCACTAATTACACAATCTATTACTTATTTGGCAAACCCACTAGTACACCCCATCAAATGCTCAGTGATTAACATTTACTGATGCATAAGCATCTTTTATATTGTAATAGTTTTATTTCATATGAATGCAACCTTATCAGCAAATGTATGTGTATTATTATATAACTTAATGTCTGTTCGTGTATATTATTGAATGTCTCTTTAAAAATGTTTGTCAAATGTTGGAGCTTTTCTTCCCTGGTGTTCGCCGAAAAGTCTTTTTTTGACTAAACCCAGTCACCAAGTAAACAAAATCAAAATAAATAAATAAATAAAAAATCATGTCCCACTGGACCAGGAAAGTTTTATTATTGCTTTAGGGGTCTATCAATCCCCCAGCATTGTCTTTGCTGCTGCCATTGCCCTTTTACTCTGGTCCACATGATCCCAATATAGCTGATCAACATCACCAGATACTTTTCCTTCTCTCTTGCCAGCATCTTAATGAGTCCTAGACGCAGGACTGACTTTAGTACTCTGCCTCGTACTTTCCTTATGCCTTGACATCATCGTTTTTCCACAACAAGCTCTCTAGTTCCTCATTTTTGGTTCTAATCTTACTCCTCTAGTTTTTCTGTGACCTTCCTGTGTGGAACTATGTCAAAGTTCTTGCTGAAATCCTGGTAATCCAAATCAGTTGGAACCGCACTGACAGTTTTACCTGTAACCTAGTCACAAAACTGTGACAGCTTTGCCTGTCGACTTCTGCTTGCAATATACGCAGGTTTGCTACTGTTCTGACAGATGTTCTGTAGGAAAGCAACCAGCCTCCCCCTTCAGAATGTTCTCCTTGACGTTCCCCTTTCTCTTCTATTAAGCTAATAGGACTGAAATTCCCTAGATTTGTCATGCTCTCTATCTGCCTCTATAGTGAGGTACCATGCCTTATTTATTTATTATTATTTTTTCTTTGTCTTACTTGTTTGCTACTATCTTATTGGAGGCTGAGGAGTGAACTGATAATGGTATTTAAGGCAAGTAAAGATGCATTCTCTGAGAAGATCACCTGTCTAAAAATAGCTGAAGGCTTTATTCACATATTCACATTGTTTCTTTAATCTTCCATTCATTTTCTGTTTACTGTTTTTTTTCTTTTTTTTTTCTTCTCTTGTTATATCTTTTTTCATGTGGTTCTCTTGCTTGCGGGCAGTTGTATTTGCCTCACTTCTTGTGTTTGTTGTTTCCAGTATGGAAAGTGAGGCATTTAAAAAGTGTAGGTGTGGGTGTGGGAGAAATATTCCTCTTAAGAGAAGTCCACACCATTATTTTCTTAACTGATAAGCACTTTATTAAAAACTGTGATGTATTTTGTTGTCTGTAAGCCTTCTACCATTAAAAGCACACACATAGGTTAGCTCTGGAAAGGATGAACGCTACTTCAGCTACAACTTTCTCTGAGACTTTGACCTCCTTATCAGTCTTGTGGTTGAAACCTCAGGGTCCTAAGACAGAAACCTTGGTTGACTTAATTAAGCTAAAGGTAAAAACTGAGAGCAAAAGGAAGCAGAATGCATGCATACTATGGATTCCTCTCCTAGTCCAGCTCTGAAGATGTTCAGCTCTGGGATTCTCCCTTGACTTCTGTTCTTTTTGCAGTTCTAAGCTTTGCACCATAATATTTATTCTTTATTTATTTATTTATTTCCAGTTTGATTACCGGGAAAGTCCACTGGGACAGAGTGACCCATTTTCAGTGGAGGCCCGAGGAGAAAAGCTAGTAATTTTACATACATAATACAAATTAGGTACAAAAATACAAGGATGACAGTCTTACATAATATAGAAACAGTTACAAGTAAGTACCTTGAAAATATGCATAATAAGCAAAAAAGCATTGAGTGTGGACTTATGTTTATACATTTTCTTTAGTGTGCACACTCAGATATTAGGTGAGAAGATGTTTTATATACATACTTTTAAGTAAAATGAGGATACACTATACATGCACAATTTCAGAAAAGAAATTAGTAATGGAAAGCTATATACAATATTATAGCAATAACCCACGTCTGGGTGTGGGTAATGCTGGATTTACCCACGGTTGGTGTGGTTTGGTCACGAGGGCGAAGCAGTTCTGACTTCTTTGATCCTCATGCATTTTAAATGGGTTATGGTCTTGGTCATTTGGGGCCAAGTCTCTTATCTTAAGGTGTAGATTTATTGGATGCACTCACACACTGTCTTGTAGGGCATTTGTAGCTTCTGACGTGATCACAGTGATATAACATGTTGCAGCTCAAATCCTTCAAGTACAGGCAGTTCCAGCTTTCTCCATCTTAGGGTCTTGGGTTTTATGGTAGTTATAATTTTCCATGGTTACCAATGACAGATTTTATATGTGAGTACTGTAGTGGATATGGAAAGTATAGGGAGCCAGCTCTCAGACTCCACACCTCTTTCTTTCAGAATTTCCAAAATATGCAAGACACATTTGAGATGGTGGCTGCATAAACTGAATCTGTGCTACCACCATGGATGCTTTTGCCTCGTGGGGGGTAACCTTTTCAGGAGCAGATGGTCCAAGGAGTTTGATTCCAGGCGGAGGTCAGTCTGCACATCAGTATTTTATAACTGAGGGATATCCTATTCAATTTGCAGGCATTCCAGGCCTCCCTTACTCAAGGTACTGCTGTCAACCATGCCAAAAGCATATCTGTAGTCTTTTATATGAACATGTTACTACTTTCCCATGAGAGGAAGTGTGCCTTCACATGCTGGCTTACTCTCAGCTTTACTGGTGGCAAGCACCATAACAGTGTGACTTGGCTGGCTCAAACTGCAGAAGGTAATGTGTAATACTCTTTCTAGATATCAGCTCTGTGACAAGCCAGAGCTCCCCCCCCCCCCATCATTATGAGCAATATGGCAATGGCCACTCATTTCTGTCTTTCTTGGCCAGCTCATTTCTTCAGTTTACAAGATTTTACAATAGCATCCTTTAGAAAGGGGACATTTTAATGAAATAAAAAAGAAACAAAAATAAATGAGTTTAAAGTATTATGGTAAGTATAGAAGAGTATGGAGTGAAAATATAAGGGGAGAAATTAAAGTGGATTTAGCTTAGTACTGTACAAACAGCACGAGTTAGATTATCTTTTATAAGGAAAGACATAATCTCCTACTCTAGTGCAATTCATCAGTTTTCCAGTAAGGTTTAGCAGCAGAATTCTTGAATTATACTTGTTTGGAGACTGGGAAATCCATCCTTATCCATTAGATGGGTCTGTATTACGTTGCCAAAGTGCAGTTTCAGTGAACACCCATGCATCGACGCCTAATCAGCGAAGTGATTCGCTGAATTTTATCAGGGCAAAGATGTAGCTGCCCAACAACAGGACTTTGCCCTTTTCTCCACTGTAGTACAATCTCGGGGTTGGTACATATACACACACACACATATATATATATATATATATATATATATATATATATATATATATAGTTGTGGGACAAAATCACTCACTTAGGTGGGTTCAATTCCATGGAGATATTTGTATATTGGGGAGCTGGCAAGTATTTCCTTGCCCTTATTAAATTCAGTAAATAGCTTCGCTGATTAGGTGTCGATGTATAGCTGTTTGCCGAAATTGCATTTCTGCGACATAATATAGACCCCATTAGATATAATATAGAGACATTTCTACTTGGTACGCAGATATCATTGTAAATGTTCTAGAAATACCTTGTCATTTACTACAAAATGCATCTCAGAAGTAATTCTTCTCCACAGTTTTGCAAGGCATACACATAATAAGTCTCCATGATAATTGTTTGATTTTGTTTTCTGCTCGGATTAATATGGCCAATATCTGTCCTGACCATACATTTTATGGTTGGACAACAGCAAATTTCCCAGGGCTGCCTCTTGACGCAGTTTTTCTTAAATCTTTAAACCTTTATTTCAGTATGTCCTTTCCTTTCTGACTATTTTTGTTTTCTTTTTCACATTTTTGACTACTGCATGGACCAAGACTTATTGGTGACCCCACCTATCTATGACCTTTTTGTTAAGCTTGTCAAGTCTTGTCATTGCTGTTGACCCAGCAGCTTCTCCTGATTAAAGTAATTCAGTTGTAGTCTCATGTTTTCAGAAACAGTCCTGTAACTCTTCAAAGCTTCTTGGTAACATACTAACAGAGGGTAGTAATGGGAACTTTAAACTGAGTAGGCCACTATATACATATTTAATTTAGTGGTTACTTGGCAACTGGAATGAGACAGGAATACAGTTCAGCAGCTGACAAAGCATTTTCTGGGAAATCAACTTAGAAAGAATAATACAAAGAAATGTCAATATTTTAAGAAAAATAAAAACTATTACAATACTACAAACAGAAGTGTTATCAGTAAAATGTCTTCTTTTCGTTGGAAATAGTACAGTCACAGTCTTTGCATACTAACCCAGCATGTTTCACAAACAAATTGTATATCTTGAAAACTACAACACACATGTGCTTTGTCAGCTTGTTAGCCAGACATAAGCTTTCACATATGGGCAAAAAGTTCCCTTCTGTGTGCATGCTTACTAAGGTATTTATTGAAATATGCAGAATTATGACTATTTATATAATTAATAATACAAATAATCATGAGTACCTCTCAAGATGTGCAATATACAGTGCAAATATCAATTGCAGTTTTCTCGTGTAATAGTTCATAAGTCATCCTGGTTTAGAAATATTAAGCATATATGAACATACTTCATATTTTTGTAAGTAATAGCAAATGACTACCAATATCTCCAGTAGAGTGTAACATAATTTCACATTGACATTGAACTTTTCTTTCTCCACCAGGGCATTTCACTCTGTGCCCCTCAGTAGCATGTAGATCTCTCAGTTATGAAAATACAAATGCAAATATGAATATGAATAAGCAGAGATCACTGGTTAATTTCTCAACTGCAAAACTTTTGAGATTAGCAATCCTAGTATCATTTTGTTAATTATACCTTGAACTTTTTAATGCAAGTCCAATGGCATCAGAAATATTCAGTCCAGGGATCTAAACCTCTTCTGCAACATCAGCAGAACCGTTTGGAGGGGCTGGTGTATCTCAGAGATGATACTGCTGCTCTGGAACAGACTTCCCATCTACATAAACAAAGTTCATCCCTCTCCATATTCAAGCACAATTTAGATCTATAGATGGGAATCAGAAAATTTACCCCATTATTGCTCCCTGTATTACTAATAGACAGATGCAGCTCCTAAATGCTTTATCCAGTGCATGGGTCTCCTCCAATTATCTATGGTATGACCTTAGAAATTCTCATTAGGAGTAATATATAATTATTACCTATGGGATGGCTAAGGCCAATCCAAATGGGATAGGTTGTTTTGAACACAAAAATGGAAATTCTCTAGACCTAAAATGGCCTGCAAGGGCAGCTAGCCTAGTACTTACCTATGAACTTATAGGTTCATAGGTTGGTACTGGGCTATCTGCCCGAAGGCAAATATTAGCCCAGCCACGTTGTGCGGTATTCACTCCCCTTTAGTAGTTCCCTAGACCCTTGTACTAGCAGCTAATACCCTTGGCCCCTATCTAGTAGTGCTGTTGGTGTGATCATGCTGGAGATGTCTAGCCAGGTACGTTCCAGTTGGTGCATTGTACTCAATAATGGGTCTGATGAGGAAAGAGTAGAGGGGCACCATTACATCCTTAGATCTTGATGCAAACCCTTTCATGATCAGATGGGTCACATAGCAGGATTTTCTAACCACTTTGGCAACATGGTTATCAAAGGAAAGCTGACTATCTACTTGGGTCCTTAGATCCCTTATTTCTTCTTCAGATTTCAGGGGATTACCTCCTATGTTGTAGTTTTCGGGTACTCTGTTTTTTCCAAAGGGGATTACTACGCATTTTTTTGCATTTAGCTTGAGACCATGGCTTTGACACCATGCATCAGTCTCATTTAGGCTCTTCTGGAGGATCTCCATGTCGGCCGAAGACTCTATTATAGCACCCAGTTTGCAGTCGTCCGCAAACTTAGTCAGCCACAGCCATTCCGTGCTTGCCTATACTTCTGAGAAGTATATGCAAAACAGGAGGGGCCCCAGGACAGAGCCCTGAGGCACACCACTCGTTACTGGTCTGGATTTGGGCATAGATCCCACTACTCTTACTTTATGGGATCTGTCTGAGAGCCAGTTTGCAATCCATCTTGTGACGTAAGGGTTTATGGCCAGGCTGGTGAGCTTATCAATAATACCTGAATGGGGAATGGTGTCAAATGCTTTAGCAAGGTCAAGGTAAGCCGTGTGTACCTCCTTTCCCTTATCTATAGCCTGAGTAACTGTCTCAAAGAAATCCACCAGGTTCAGGAGGCATGATCTGCCCTTAACGAAGCCGAACTGTGTGGGGTCCAGCAACTGGAGGTTCCCAATCTCTCCATTTATGAGTTCCATAATGATTCACTCCATAGCCTTACAGATAAGACTGGTCAGGCTTATTGGTCGGTAGTTCCCAGGGTCAGTTGTGGCCCCACCCTTGTGTAGCAGGACCACCATTGCCATGCGCCATTCTATGGGCACATATCCTGTGGAGAGGCTGAGACTGAACAGGGTAGTAAGATATGGGGTTAAATCCTTTTTGAGCTCGCGTATGACACAGCCTGGGACACTATCTGGTCCCATGGAGGCAGTGTTTTTAGCATTAGACAGAGCCTTGTTAACCAACGTATCAGTAATAAATGGACTTGCACAATCCCATGGAATGGTAATAGGTAGGTGTAGGTGGTGAGGGGGGGGAATTTGCACTGAACCTGTCAGCCAAGATGTTGGCAATGTCAGAAGGGTCAGTGTATTTCGTTCCATTTTGTACTAGCTCAGAACAGACCTGAGCATTGCCATTTAGGTTTTTGACGTAGCCATAGAAGGCCTTATGGTTATCCTTGGCATCCTTGGCAACTTTCTTTTCAAAATTAGCTTTAGTTGACTTTATGAGGGCCCTCAATTTCTTACTAATGCTGATCAGGGATGATTTTTCTACTTGAGATTTGGCCTTTTTTTGTATAAGTCTCCTCCTTTTATTGTAAAGTTTGCTTATGGCCGGGATCCACCATACTGGTTTCTTCTTGCTTGAGGAAGGAGTCTTGGTTTTATTTGGGATAGCATGGTCCATGCAATCCTGAAGATGCATATAGAGTGCCTTGGTGTAGGATTCTGCATCCTGGATATCATTATCCTTCTGCAAGCAAATTGTGAAGCTTTCCACTTCGGATGCAAGTAGTTTGAAGTTTGCTTTGGAAAGGTTTTTGACTATGGTTTCTTTGACTGGGGGAGGTGGAGGAGTGAGGATGTCCAGGGTTATCAGTTTGTGGTCGGATCTGACCAAGGAGGGAGTGATAACAGGTGTGGTACAATGGGCGCCCATATTTGTGATGATTAAATCCAATATGTTGTCCCCTCTAGTAGGGGAACATACTAGTTGTTCAAGGGCATTTGAATTTATAAATTCTATGAATCGCTGAGCATAGGAGTTGGAACACTGGTAGTTCGCCCAGTCTATACCAGGGTAGTTGAAGTCACCCAAGATTATGGTGTTGGGTAAGACCTCTATATTTTCCAATGTCTCAAGGAATGCAGAGTGAGCATCTTGGGACATAGTGAGCTATCTATAACCAGCTATGACTTGAAATGTGGTTTTGCCTGCTGATAGTTGCGCATGGATGATCTCTGGGGCATCATGCTGCGCTACTAACCTGGAGATATGGGTATCCGTGATGAATTTGGATACACCTCCACCCTTTGTACTGTGATCTGGTAACTGAGGCCAGAAGGTATGATATGAATTGTATCCTGGCAGTGCTGGGGTGCTCTCTTGAGCCTTGAACCAGGTTTCCGTCACTGCACAAACATTGATTTTCTCCATGCTAAGGAGAGCCTTGAGTCTGTGCATTTTGAGGTTGAGACTTCTGGCATTCAGTAGCATTACCCTTAGTTTTTGGTTACCTGTGCTGGTTACGGTGGTTGGTTTGTCCTTTAAGCCTTGCCTAAAAAAGGCACTATGAGGACGGCAAGAGCCTTGGCCAGTATTCGAAAACCTAGGGGTGACAGGTGCAACTCATCTCTGGCAAAACAGCGAGGCTTGTCTATCATGTCATCCCAGGCAGACAGACACTGAATTCCCTTAGAAGACACCAGAAGCTTAGCCAGTTGTTGAAATTAATCATTTTGTCTTTGTATTGTGGTATCATTCTAGGTGAAGGTAGTATGCTACTCAAGGTCAGGGTCATACCAGCTTGGGCTACATGATCAGAGAGCTCCTCAATGTCTCTTTTCATGTAGTCCAGGGAGGTACGTCTTAGATCATTCACACCAACATGTACAATAACAGCATCATACTTGTACTTGTTCTGGAGTGACCTAAGTGCCTGTGTTATGTGGTGGATCCGAGCACCTGACAGGCAGCTGACAGTAACCTTATCCTTGTTCAGCCTGGTGAGTGGAACATCCATGTGCCTTACTATAGAGTCTCCTATTACTAGCATATTAGGTATGGTGTTTTGCCTTAAGGGCTGTTGTGAGGCACACTGCTGAGGTGAGTTATGTGTTTTCTGACTTGTGTTTGGGGGTGCAGGTTGCTTGCTTGTCTGCTTTGGAGGGCACTGTTTCTTTTTCAGATTGGTATCTAGTGCCTCCGAATATGTTTTTGTGTATTTATGCGTATGTAGATTCATGTGTGACAGGTGGTGTGATGCAAGTGTGTCCCTTGTCCTCTTGACTGTCTGTTACAGTCATGGGTTGAGAGCGCTTAGCCTCCAGTTTGGCTGTGTATTTGCATCTCTCACAAGTGTTTGTGTCTAGAGGTAAGAGGAGAGGGTTGTCTGTATACATGAGACAGTTGTGACATTGCCTCAGGATGCCCAATTCCACCAGATGAACAGGAGAGTACACCTGAAGCTGACCTCTGGACATGCTTTGAGGAGTAAATTGAACTTAAGTCCTGCAGACGATCGAGGGTCTTATGCTATATTATAATAGTGCTGTCTAGGAAATTTGGAGAATAATAGTGCTGTCTAGGAGATTAGGACAAGTGCTGATTTCTGTTTTGCAAGTGCTGCAATAAGAGCAGCTGATCTGAAACACTTGAGTTGAGGCTTGCCTAGTTCTAAGGGAAAATTTACAGTGCAGACTTTGTAGGGCTGGGAATAGTATACCCCAGCTAACCGGCGCTGCCCGACACTGCTCTGTGCACAAGACCAAGCAAAAAGAGAGTTGCAGGGTTTTTCCTCTAGATAAGTGAGGAAAGTGAGTACAAGAGCTGTTTTTCTCTAAGCAAGTGAGAAAAGTAAGTACAAAAACTGTTTTCCTGTAGGTAATGAGGAAGATAGAGTGCTATAGTAATTAGTAGCTTATTTAGTGCTTACAAGTTCTGAACAAGTGCTGAGCATGAACAAGCAAATTTAAGTGCTAAAACTAAGAATCTGTATCTGAACTAGATGAGTTACAGGACAGAAACAAGTGCAAATACAGGCTTTCAAATCAGAAAGTTGACAGAGATGGAAGAGATTGCCCAAACGGCCAATAACTAAATTCTGGGCCAGAACCACTACTTATGTGGTAGACAGGTTACCTAGTGCTTACCACTCCCACTGATAAGCTAGAAGGCTTCCCTCCAACACAGAAAGGCTTGGGGGACTCAGAAGCTTACATACAGTCCTGGATTACAGCAAATCTGTATCTGGAACACTAGTTACAGGAAAGGTAGGAAACAGGCTTTCAGTTTTTTTTTTACAAAAAAGTAGCAAAAACAGTAGTAAAAAACAATTCACATGCAGTGCAAGCTAGCACACTTGAGTATGCAGCAATATTAGACCAAACACAGTTTAAAAATGCAATTAAATTAAAAAGGACTAAAAGCAAGTGCAAAAAGAGTTTATTAGGTAGAATGTGGTAAAGAGATGGGACAGGGGAGTGTCCCAGATCAAATCTACAGTGGGGCGGGCAACTGCAAAAGCCACCAAATTTAAACTACAAACCAAAAATAGGGTGGGGAAAAAACAGTTTCAACAGAGATCTAAGCAAAAACTAACAGTACAAACTTTAAAACCAAAAAAATATTCTCAGCTCTGTATATTTGCCGATCAGTCTCTCAGAACAGTGAGACAACAGTTTCAACACAGATCTTAGCAACAATTAAACACTATAACCAAAAAAATATATACTCAGCTCTGTATAATTGCAGATAATATGTAAGGCAGTCTCTCAGAACACAGGTTCCAGCAATTTGAATGCGTCTGTTACTATGCCAACTGAAGACACAGCAGAAAATGGATGTGGGGTGGGGAAAACAGTTTCAACAGAGATCTAAGCAAAAACTAACAGTACAAACTTTAAAAAACTTAGTAATACAAAAAGGTGTTTTAGGCTTGAATTAGTTAAAAGCAGTTACCTTCAAAAGCATACCATTGAAGGAGTTACCAGCATCTCATAGTGAGCTCAATCTATAACCTTCAATGTCAAAGAGGTCCAAAAAAAATTTTCAGCAACAATATTATGACCTGTATGCGGCCTTCACTTACATGACAAAGGTATTTGATTCTACTTGTAGTGAAGCCTTTTGGAATGAATTATCAGGATTTTGCTCTGCATTTAAATTCATCAAGGTCCAGAGGATCCTACATGACTAGATGATTGATAATAATTTGTATACTGGTTCAAAGACAGACCTATTCAACAGCCAGAGTGTATTTAAACAATGGTATGCCATTACCTCAGTTTGGCTCTCCATCTTTCTAGCAGCCAATATTCTCCTTAACAAAGATCACCTTCCTACGAGAAATGATGTACAGTACAGAACTTCTTTCTCAAAGACCTCTGCATCTTGCTCTGTCACACCAACCACCTGCATGTACTCTCTCACCACATCCATAAACCTTACCTTAGGCTTTCCTCTTTTCCTGTTACTGGTAGCGTCATCCTTAGCATCTTTTTTGTAATATACTCAGCATCCCTCCTCAGCACATGTCCAAACCAACGCAATCTTGCCTCTCTGGCTTTGTCTCCAAACCTTCTAACCTGGGCTGACCCTCTAATATACTTATTCCTAATCCTGTCCACCCTCGTCACACAGTGCAAATCTTAACATCTTTAACTTTGCCACATCCAGCTCTAACTTTTGTCTTTTTGTCAATGCCACTGTCTCCAACCCATATAACATAGCTGGTCTCACTACCCTCTTGTAGACCTTCCCTTTCACTCTTACTGGTACTTGTCTGTCACAAATCACTCCTGACACTCTTCTCTACCCAATCCATCCTGCCTGTACTCTCTTCTTCACCTGTCTTCCACACTCACCAGTACTCTGAACTATTGATCCCAAATATTTAAACTCATCCACCTTCGCCACCTCTACTCCTTGCATCCTCACCATTCCTCTATCATCCCTGTCATTCACACACATATATTCTGTCTTAGTCCTGCTGACCTTCATTCCTCTTCTCTCTAGAGCATATCTCCAGTATACTGATATTACAATATATTTACGATACGGTATTATGATACCATATACTGTATACGATATTACGATATGGTATACGATATACGATAGATATGATTATACCGATATTACTGATTATCCAATGTACTGATAAACATTAAATTTTATTCAATATTTCTAATCAGTAAACACCATACCTATCATAACTGACGTTCATCAAAAATTCAAACAAATATAATTGTAAGAATAAGGTTTCATATTGATTTTTATAATTGTAGCAAAATAGCCTAATGTATAAACCTTTAGTGATGCCTACTGCTGAGGAAAACATATTGTATTTGACCATAATGTCTAGTATTCTTGGATGCTTCTGATTATTTCCTCATTGAAAGCATCTTCAGCTTTTGTCGCTGGATATGGTCATCTACCTTTGAATTATTGACTTATGTTAAAACCCATCAGAGTGAAGTGTGGGGGTCGTCATACTTGAAATTAGCAACCACTCTCAACAACAGTCAGGAATTTTGAATATACTCCTGTGATAACACAGGGCATTTTCTGCTACATTACAGCTTCAGCTCTTTTAGCTATTGTGACATTCATTTGTCTGATATCTGAGTGTCCTTTGACCCTGTACAGTCACAAAGATTGGAATCTGTTACTGCAGCATCCCTGTGGGATTTCATTTTTCCTAGCCTTAAGAAAGAGCTGCTCTTCCAATCTCAAATGTTCATTATTGTTACCCATACTCCTCTGCGTGCATGTTGTCATTTTCATCTGTGCTGTGTTTATAGTGGTACCAGCAGCCTCTGTTCTGCCTTTCCTTGTTCAACACAGCAGTCTGCTGTATTTGCTTTGTGAGTTGTCCCTTTATAACTACACAGTACTTCTCATTCCCTGTGTAGCATGACAGCATACCTGTTGCACCTGTTGAACTATATTTTACATCTTGGAATTCTGAAGAAAGAATCCTGAGACTGAAGCTAGGAATAGCCCAAAATAAAATTTAAACAACTTTTCTTTGTGTTTATGTTTTTATTGTATTCATTTATTGACTAAGTCCACTAGACACAAGTCTTCCTTTTCATGGGTGACCCAGGAGTACTGTATGATTGTGTGACTCACTCAGAGTCAGATAGCAGGTTAGTGGAGGTGGTATGAATCAACTAATTGAACCCTCAATTTTGGGAAGCAAATCATTAACACCTCAGAGCCTTTAATTGTCTGTGCTAAATGCCAGACTTGGACTTGGACTTGGACTTGGACTTTTATGTATAGTTGCAATTTACTGCTTTTTTCTGAGTCACTATAGCCTATGGGGGAACATGAGAATAATTACCCACAGGATTCTGAAATTTAGATCTTGGAATTCTAAGTTTCGGAACTGAGATATTTTTTCTTGTCTGTCTCTTGGTGGTGGTATGTTTGTGTTCAATTCTTCCTTGCTTTCATTCTGATTATATCCAAACCATTTACTCTTTTCTATTCTGTATGCCAAGCGCTTTATATTTTACTGACAAGCATGACTCAGTCAGGCTTGGTTGCATGCTCTCATTGAAAAGGTAAGTCACCAGTAGCACCCCACAGTATTTTGGTTTGGGGCCACATCTCTTCAGCATATATTCCTCTGATGTCCAAGCTGACTTTAAGTGTTTGTAGCTGACTAAGTCTGCTGACAACTGGAAGCTAAGAGCTGCCTTCAACTCATCAGTTTATATCCATTTTCTCTAAAAGAGACTATTACAAACAAACTCCTGGTGTCTGTAGCACGGGCTTAGTGCAAAGATATGCAGTATTGTTCTCTTTGAGAAACAAGAACAGTCCTTCACCTACCTTATCATATACCCTTCAAAATGTATACTGTCAAAAGAGATCTAGGTACATTTATGGACAATGAACTCATTTCTAACCACGGCATATCAACTATCATTAGGATATTATTCTGTTTCAACACAGTTAATAACAAAAGATATATCCCCAGCTCCAAAGAAGTTACTATCCCTCCAAATGTCTTCTTTATCAAATGCATAATAGACTATATTACCTCCTTTGGCATGCATATATAGGTTCATAGGTTCATAGGTTCATACTAGGCTATCTGCCCTAGGGCATTTATAAGCCTAGCCAGAGTGTGTGTGGCTTTCACCACCCCTTAGGATGAGAATACTATACCCATTAGTTTGCTGTGCCTCTGTCCAGCAGTGACACAGAGATGATTCCCGGGGTAAACCTACGATCTCCCATCCACTCGTCAAGATTTCTCTTGAACAGAGTCAGTGAGGGGCTCTGCCTCACATGGACTGGGATTCTGTTCCATAGTGTAGGGAGTCTCTGGGTGATGAATCTGTCCCTCCAGCACGTCCTATTTATATCCGTGTTGAGGTTTAAGTCTCTTGCTCTCGTGGCTCTGGTGGATTTGGATTTTTTGAGGTGGAGCATGTCCATTAATTCCGGGTTGGACATGGCCTTGTATGTCAGGCACAGATCACCTCTGAGCAGACGGTATGCGACTGAATAGAGCTGGAGTTTCTTCAGTTGGGCATCGTATGACATATGTTTGAGCCCCTTTATCCTTTTGGTGAGGAACTTTTGGGGTCTTTCCAACTGCTGCAGGTGTCGGGTAAGGTACATTCCGAATGGGGCGTTGTACTTGATCATTGGTCTGATAAGTGAAGAGTACAGGGGTACAATGACCTCTCCTGATCTGGATGTGAATCCCTTCATGATCAGGTGGGCAATGTAGAAGGTCTTCCTAACCACTTTGGCAATGTGAGTGTCAAAAGAGAGGTTACTGTCAACTTGGGTCCCCAGGTCCCTGATAACTTCTTCCGTGTTTAATGGATTACCACCTATGTGGTAATTAGGGGTTACCTTGTTTTTCCCAAAGGGTATGACTATACATTTTTGGCATTTAGCTTAAGGCCATGGCTCTGGCACCAGTTATCCATTTCTATGAGACCTCTCTGGAGGATGTCTGTGTCTGATGGAGTGTCAATTATGGTGCCCAGTTTGAGGTCATCTGCAAATTTTGTCAGCCACAATCCCCCTATGTTTGCCTGCACTTCAGAAAAATAAATGCCGAACAAGAGGGGGCCCAGGACTGAGCCCTGTGGGACACCACTCGTGACCGGCTTAGAGTCTGACATGGCACCAGCAACTCTAACCCTGTGTGTTCTGTCCTTGAGCCAGTTTGCAACCCATCTTGTGACATATGGGTTTACATCTAAGCTGGTGAGCTTTTCTATGATGCCCGAGTGGGGTATTGTGTCGAACGCTTTTGCTAGGTCAAGGTAGGCTGTGTGAACTGCCTTACCCTCATCAATGGCCTTAGTGACTGTTTCGAAAAAGTCGACCAAGTTCAAGAGGCAGGATCTGCCCTTGACAAAGCCAAATTGGGTAGGATCCAGTGTGTGTAGGTCCCCAATGTCTTTATTTATGAGTTCCATTATGATCCTCTCCATAGCTTTGCAGACAAGGCTCGTCAAGCTTATGGGGCGGTAATTTCCAGGGTCCGTAGAAGCACCGCCTTTGTGGAGTGGGACCACAGTTGCCATATGCCACTCTTTGGGTACGTATCCTGTAGTAAGGCTAAGATTAAACAGCAGCCTTATGTGTGGGTTTAGTTCCTCATTGAGTTTGTGTAACACACAGCCGGGGACACCGTCCGGTCCCATTGATGCTGTGTTTTTTGCCTTAGAGAGAGCAGCTCTCACCTGGGCATCTGAGATGTTTGGGAGGCTAGACTCTGGTGGGATAGATATTTCTCCTTTGGGGGAGGGAGGGAGAAATTTGCACTGAACCTGTCTGCCAGTATGTTGGCAATGTCTGTGGGTTCAGTGATTTTTTTATCATTTTGGACTAATTCTGAGCATATCTGGGAGTTTCCACCCAGGTTTCTAACATAGCTAAAGAAGGCCTTATGATTGTCTTTTGTGTCATTAGCGATTTTTCTCTCAAAGTTGGCCTTGGATGATTTTATGAGTGATCGTAGTTTTTTGCTAGTATTGATCAGAGATGCCTTCCCTTTTAGGGATTTTGCTCTGTCATGTAGTATCTTTCTCCTCTTGTTGTAGAGTTTGTTTATGGCTGGGGTCCACCAGACCAGGCGCCTGCCTTTGGTGGAAAGGGTCTTGATTTTATTAGGGATTGCTTGATCCATACATTCCTGGAGGTGCTCGTAGAAGGCATTTGTAAGGGTTTCAGCAGCGTGGGTTGTGATTTCCACTGGCTCGGGGGCCTTGAAGGATACCACTCCAGTCTTAAGAAGTGTGAAGTTTGCTTTTGAGAAGTTCTTCACTGTGGTCTTTTTTGCTGGGGGTGGGGGCGGGATGTGGATCTCCAATGAAATTAATTTATGGTCTGATCTCACCAGTGAGGGATTTACTTCTGGTGTGGAGCATTTTGTCCCCATGTTTGTGATGATCAGGTCTAGTATATTTTCTCCTCTTATGGGGATGGTGACTAGTTGTTCCATAGCATTTGAGTTTATGAACTCCAGGAACATTTGGGCTAGGGTGTTGGGGCTTGAGTAATGTTCCCAGTCTATGTTTGGGTAGCTGAAGTCACCCAATATGATGGTGTTTGGAGAGACATTCATACTCTCCAGTGTCTTCAGGAAGGCTGTGTGGGTTTCCTGAGTTTGAGAAGGTGGTCTGTAGCATGCTACAAACTGTAGGGCAGTTTTACCTATGGTTAATTGCACCTGGATGGTCTCCGATGCTTCGTGCATTGCCACTAACCTGGAGGTGTGGGTATCCTTTATGAATATGGATACTCCCCCTCCTTTTGTGGTTCGGTCCGGATTTTGGGGCCGGAACACATGATATGAGGTATAACCTGATAGTGCTGGGGTGCTCTCAGGAGTCTTGAACCAGGTTTCAGTCACAGCACAGACATCGATGTTCTCCATACTGAGGAGGGCTTCGAGGGCGTGCATCTTGAGGTTTAGACTTCTGGCATTGAGCAGTATTACCCTTAGTTTTTCTCCATTTTTGTTTTCTAGGGCAGTAGGTTTATCATTTGAGCCTTGCCTAAAAAAGGCACTATGGCGGTGGCAAGAGCCTTTGCCAATATCCGGAAGCCCAGGGGTGACAGGTGCAAGCCGTCCCTTGCGAAGCAGCGTGGCTTGTCAAGCATGTCATCCCAGGCAGACAGACATTGGATCCCCTTAGAATGACACCAATAATTAAGCCAATATTAAAGCTGATCATTTTGTCTCTGTATTGTGGCATCATTCTTGGTGAGGGTAGGATACTGCTCAGGGTCAGGGTCATACCGGCCTGGGCTACATAATCTGAGAGCTCCTCTATGTCTCTTTTCATGTAGTCCAGGGAGGTATGTCTCAGGTCGTTCACACCGGCATGGACAATGACTGAGTCATACTTGTACTTGCTGTGGAGTGACCTGAGTGCTTGTGTTATGTGGCGGATTCTAGCGCCTGACTGGCAGCTTACTGTGATCTTTTCCTTGTTCAGTCTGGTGAGTGGGACGTCAGTGTGTCTGACTATGGAGTCACCTATAACAAGTGTGTCTGGCATTGTGTTTGGCCTTAAGGGCTGTGACTGTTTAGCACACTGACTTTGAGAACTATGTGTTGCATGTCTTATGTCTTGAGGTGGCAGTTGCTTGGGTGTCTGCTTTGGAGGCCTCTGTAGTTTTGGTAGATTTTTGATCAGTGCCTCCGAGTATGTCTTTGTGTGTTTATGTGTTTGTTTTGCAGTTGTGATAGTTCTATGTGACACTGGGTTTGTGGTGTGCGTGGTTTCCTTCTCCTCCTGTCTGGCCTTGCCAGTCCTGAGTTGAGAGAGCTCAGCCTCCAGTTTGGCTATATAGTTGCATCTCTCACATGTATTTGTGTTTTGTGGGAGAAGGAGTGGGTTATCTGTGTACATGAGGCAATTGTAACATTGCCTCAAGATGCCCAGATTCACCAGCTGAACAGGAGAGGACGCTAGCAACTGACCCTTTGACATGCTAGAAAAAGTGAAAAAGTTTGCTGTGTAACTGAGTCAGACGGGACCTATAGGGAAATGGGTACTCAAGGGGATTCTAGGCTAATGTAGTACTTTGTTTAGTATATAAGTACTTTACCTATATAAAAATGCTTTAGGAGCAAGTGCTGAGCTTTTGAGATAGAGAATAGACTGTTTAGATTGCAAGTAGAGAAGTTCTAAGGGAAAAATTGAAGAGCAGACTTTACGGAGCCAGAAATAGTTTAACCGGCGCTGCCCGATGGTGCTCTATGGGCAACTCCGTGCTAAATCACGCAAAAGCGCGCTAAAGCGGGCTTTATAGCAGGGGGTTGAAAAGAGCTATGAATTGACCCAAATGGCCAATAGACTATAAGTTTCTGGCTGGAGCCACTGCTCTAGGGACAAATAGGCTGCTCAGTGCTCCCCACTCCCACTGGTGAACAAAGAAGATTCCCTTTATCCAAATAAGGATATGGAATAGCACAGGAACCAAGCCAAAGCCCAGAGATCAGCAAACTGTGAAGACTGGACTATTCTAGTTCAGTAAGGTGGGAAAACAAGATTTTTTTTTTTTTTTTTTTTTTGCAGAAAACAGAGGAAAAACAGACAGTAAATGCTATAAATGCTTTTAAACGGCTAGTGCACTTGAGTGTGTTAGCCTACAGGTAAAATTAAGCAACAAATAACTTGCATATTGTCCAGTTAGAAAAACACAATGCTTCCTCACTAAGAAAATCTCTGGTATGAGCTCCTTAAGGTACACAGGATGCATAAAAACCCAATCTCTCTACTTCATCTCCCACAGACTTTTACGTGATCAATTCAGCATAGCTCATGAGGCTGCTGATGACCAAATCCTGTTTGACCTTGTCCATGTTTGTAAAGCAGGCAGAACCATCAACACCACTTCTGGGGACCTAAAGTTACAATTAAAAATTAATAATGTAATTAAAGTTGCAATTAACGTATATTAACATGTTATTTCCTGCAACTTTAACAATACCTGTGGAGATGGTTTTTTTCTCAGGTTTGTCTCTGAGATTCATGGCTGCTTGCAGGCCAGTGCATCCCTCTCCGTTTTCCCTCCACTTCGCTCTGGGCTCACTCCACTCCCCTTCCCTACCCCTATTTTCACACACCCCCTTTCCCTAGATTTATACTTAAAAACACACACCCTTCTACCGCAGGGTGATACAACATATGCCTCAATCCCCTCCCCTTCCACTCACTTCCACACCACAGCTTTTCAACCATCCGCTAAGTCCCACCTTAACTTCTTGCTAGCCAATACTCTCCTACTCCACCTACAATACCTCTTGCTTAGCTCCATCTTCCTCCACTCATACACCATCATTCACCTACTTTCCCTCTATCCTCCTCCAAAAGCCACACCCATACATATGCAGCCATTAACTCACAGCTGTACAACACAACTACCATTCTCCTCCTATCTTTCAAGCATTTACCCACACTAGGACTTACCCTTCAACTCACAGATATGTAAAACTTACCAATAAATTCAGACAACTCACTCTATACAATATAACACAAATTAAACTCTAGGCTGACATCCACCCTACCCAGGTCATCTCACCCACACCCCACCTTACACAACTATTTCCCCACCCAGCCCTCTACCAATCTCTCCCCAACATACTACTAACCACCACCCTTCCCCCACTTCTAAAGACCAACAACACAGAGCTAGTTTTTATAAACTTTAACCTATGTAGTAATGTAAATAAAATTACTGAATTCCATGCAACCCTTAACTCCTACTTACCTGACATTGCAGCAATAACCGAAACCTGGCTAAAGTCCCACATTAAAGACAAGGAAATTATTACAAGCGGATATAACATAATTAGATTAGACAGAACAACCAAAAGGTGCGGTGGTGTTGCTATTATGTATAAAGACACACTCAAATGGAAACTGTTAAACTGTGCCACTCCTGACCTACCTAACTCCAAAATCTTAACAACACACCTAGTAATAAACCCTAACAAATCTATTATTATCATAACCACCTACTCCCTCCACCTGGCAACAACCTACCCATAATTGAGAATCTTCTCGCCTGGGCATCAACAAATTTCAGCCAGGAAACCATTATCCTGGGTGATTTTAACCTGGATTGGCATTCCTACAACACCGACAGCCCCTCCAATTTCCTAAATTTCTTCAGTTTCACCCAAATCATATCCTGTCTGACCCAGCTAGATAAACACCCTAAAAAGCAGTCCACACTAGACTGGATACTAACTAACAAACCCAATCTAGGTTATTTAGTAGGGTGCCTTCCGGACTCCCTCAGTGACCACTCACCTACCTTCCTGTACAGAAAACAAGCTCAGACACAGGCCAACACAATATATAAATTTATCAGGAACAAAAAAAAAACTTTTCCCCCTCCACTTTCAGCCATCTTCTTCAGCAAAGTAACTGGTCATGTCTTAGAAATCTTCCAATTGATCAAGCAGTCCTTTGCTTCAACGATATCTTTCTTAAAATAGTCAACAATCTAGCACCCACAAGAAAAGTATTTGCAAAAACTAGGCACATATCTTGGCTATCTAAAGACATCCTAGTAGTGCTGAAGCAAAGAGACAGGGCATGGTCCACTTACCACACTACCAAAAATAACACAGACCACACAACATATCAGCAGCTATGTAACCAGACTAAGAGACAGATAAAAATAGACAAGCAAAACTATTTCCTTTCAGATCAGCAAACCCACCAATTTAACCCCAGAATATTTTGGCAGACATTAACAATTTTCTCAACCCAGGCTATACCCCCACCCACCCACCTACCAACTCCAAGGTTTCAGACCCAATAGCTACACAATTTAATACCCACTTCATTAAATCAGTCACATCTCTTCTTGGTAATCCAACTAATCAACCTCTCACTGTACCCCTTCCCTCTTTTGACTCCCCAATCCCCTTCTCTTTCACCTCAATCCAAACTACATAAAATCTCTCCTTTCCAAACTGAAACCCTGCTGTCTAGCAGCTGATAAATTACCTAATGAATTCCTTAAAATTGCTGACCCCTCAATTGTCTATCCCATATTAGTCCTAATAAACCATTCTATCTCTGAACAATATGTACCCCATTTCTGGAAAATATTCCACATCATTCCCCTACACAAAGGCCCCCCCCCCAAGGATCTAACTAACTACCGTCCCATAGCCATACTCTCCCCTCTAGCCAAAATCTTAGAAAAATGCATTCACTCCCAACTCCTTTCCCACCTCCTTAATCACAAACTCCTCTTCCCCACACAACACGGCTTTAGTACCAGTACTGCCCTGCCTTCTTTTGCAAACACCATTCAATATCTTATAAACAGAGGCCAAATGGTCTCCTCCATATTCCTTGACATGTCAAAAGTCTTTGACACCTTCTCCCACCAAATCCTACTAAATAAGCTATCATCCCATGGCTTCAACACAACAGCCCTGTCCTAGTTCCATAGTTATCTTTCTAACCATCAGCAAGCCACCAAATGGGAGAACACCCTGTCCCCCCTTCTACCCATCACTGCTTGTGTATGCCAAGTATCCATACTTGGCCCCTTCTCTTTACAATTTTTACTAACAACCTCAGCTCTTCAACCCAACTAGCCTCCAAAGTCCAATATGCCAACAACTCTACATTAATCTGCACAGCCCCCACCCACCGGGGCCTACAAACAAAAATGCAAAAATCTTTCCGGGACATAGAAAACTACTTCACTAGCCATCAACTCATACTTAACCTCAACAAAACCAAATTAATTGTCTTCAATTACAATAAACCCAAAACATGTCTGACTCCACTTTCTATCCTTTCCACAAATGGAACCAAAATAGATCCCACCAGCCAAGCCAAATGTCAAGATGTTATAATCGATGATAACCTAAGGTTTAACACCCACATCTCCCTCACCATTAGAAAAGTCCACTCCAAACTTGGCCCCTTTACAGAATTAAATCTTACCTTACAGACAACACCAGACTAGCCACTGCCTGCACACATCTACTCTCTACCATCCTCTATGGCTCCCTAGTATTTAAAGACATTTGTAAATCTGACCTAAATAATCTGAACCATGCTACAACAAAATTGCCAAGTTTGCCACAGGCCACCCTTACAGAACCCACCACTGCTCTGTACTCTCCCAACTTAAATGGTTAGAACTACCAAACCTTCTAACATTTAACCAACTGTCCATAGCCCACAGTATAATTCAAAAACCTAACAACTACCTAGCACTCACCAATCTAGTCCAACCAACAGCAATCTTAGAACTCTAAGATCCTCAAATAAATTATTGTTAAAGATTACCCAAGCCCATAACACACAGGGCACCACCCTTTTTTAGCATAAATTTGTCAAACTGTGGAACACTCTTCCTCAACCTTTGGCTAAAAACCCCAGCATTCATGAGTTTAAAAACATCCTTAAGTAACATCTAGCAAAACATTGGCTCTGGTCCTACCGTACTCCTGGCTAAGCTACCCGCTACTCCCTTACATTACCCTAAACTAGCTCCTTCTCACAGATACAACTATTAACTTCTGAAGGCTATCTTGATTCTACACTCAGTTTTGGTTAGCAATGTATATACATATACTGCTTTGTCTTTAACTGATATGTAGACTGCATTTCTCTATCCTGCAATTACTGTATCACACTGTTCTCAGTATTAACTCATGCAACCAGTTTTTATCACTATCTCTGCCATTTTTTTGTTAAATTTGATAATTTATTTGTTAATTATTTGCTAATTATTGTTATAGAAATTATTTCTTTATTGACTTGCTTTATACATTGTTGATTAATACTTGTTCAGTTTGATTGTTTAATACTGTCTATTTGTATGTATGGAGCTTTTCTCCCTGGGTCTCTGCTGAAAATGGGCCTCATGCCCAGATGGACATTACCCAGTAAACAAAATAAATAAATGTAATATTAAAAGAAGCTGTTGGCAGAATAGATACTTCTCCCCCAAAAAATCCCTACTTATTTCTATTGTATCTCAACCACAGGCAATAGGACTCCTGATTATAGATTTATTAATATTTATTTTATTTTTCTTGTTATATAAGTTCCCTTTCTATGTCAAACAAAGTAGCTTCAAAGGTTTGTTTAACTCCAACCTGGGTGAGCGGAGATTGATTCATTAATTCACACCTGGTCTAGTTCCTCATAGCCTTATGGAAATAGAGGACAAGTACTTGGAATTTAAGTGTCTGTTCTCCTAATGGTTTGCCTGACTGGTTGCCTGTATACACCCATAAACCTGTGAACCTACAGAAAGACAATAGAAAGCATACATACTCTGACCCTACCCAGTTCGGGTTTGTGAAAGGCAGATCATGTCTCCTAAACCTGATTGACTTCTTTGAAGCAGTCACCAAAGCCATAGATGAGGGTAAGGTGGTTCACACAGCTTATCTAGATCTCACCAAGGCTTTCGACACCATCCTCCACTCTGGAATTATAGATAAGCTCACTAAACTAGGTATAAATCCCTATGTCACAAGATGGGTTGCCAACTAGCTCATGGACAGAACCCACACTGTGAAAGTAGCAGACTCCAAATCCGACTTCAGACCAGTGACAAGTGAAGTACCACAGGATTCAGTCCTGGGTCCTCTCCTGTTTGGTATCTACTTTTCTGAAGTACAGGCTAACACAGAAGGTCTTTGGCTAACAAAGTTTGCAGATGACTACAAACTAGGAGCCATAATCAAAACTCCTAACACTGTGGACATACTACAAAAGGGCCTCACTGAGACAGATGCCTGTTGTCAAAGCCATGGCCTGAAGCTCAATGCCAAAAAGTGTATTGTCATCCCCTTTGGTAAAAACTCTGTACCCATGAACTACCACATAGCTAGTAGTCTACTTAATGCCAAAAATGTGATGAGACCTTGGGACACAGGTGGACAGTAGTCTCTCTTTTGATAATCACATTGCCACAGTGGTCAGGAAATCCTTCTACGTGGCACACCTCATCACAAAAGGTTTCTCATACAGAAAAAAAAGAGGTCATTGTTCCACTCTACTCATCACTCATTAGACCCATTGTAGAGTGCAATGCCCCTTTTGCTATGTACCTCACAAGACATCTACAACAACTGGAAAGGCCACAGAAGTACCTCACAAATAGGATTACTGGCCTCAAAGAGATGCCCTACGCAGACTGTCTCAAAAAACTCCAGCTTTACTCCATCGCATATTGCCTACTCAGAGGCGATCTCTGCCTAACATACAATGCTATGTCAAACCCAGAGCTGTTGGACATGCTCCACTTAAAGAAATCCCAATCCCTCCGAGCTACATGCTTTAGGGACCTAAACCTTGTCACCATAATAAAGAGAACATGCTGTAGGGATAGATTCCTGTCCCAGAGACTTCCCATACTCTGGAACGAACTACCTATCTATATCAAACAAAGCTCCTCATTAGCACTCCAAGAAAAATCTTGATGATTGGATGGGTAATAGGAAATTCACCCCGGGATCACCTCTGTGGCTCTGCTCAACAGGGGCACAGGAAAATAATTTTCTTGTGTGGCAAAAGCCAGGGTACCTTTTTGGCTAGGCTTGCATAGGCCCTAGGGCCAATAGCTTAGTACCTACCTATGAACCTATACATTTTTGTACATGCAGCTAGCAATGGTAATGACATGAGAATAGAATGATTCCAAACCATAAAGTCTTAAAGTCTTTTTCATACATGGTCATATTGGAAAAGAGCACCTTAGCATGGACTCAACAAACTGATTGGGTCCCATACATCAGTTGTCCCAGTTGCCATGTACTATCTGTGAATCACAATTCACAATCACCATGGTCTACAGTTTCATCATTTACTTGCCAATTTGCAGATCACAGAAGGAAAAGAGGAGGAAACAGCTGGCATTACGTAGCACCAACTATTTCCTTTTTTTATGTTTGCCTGATCTTGCAGTTGTTATGTATAACTTGCAAGTGCCTAAGGCTTGTGAATCTGAACTAACCTTGGGCAGGCTATTAGACCATTCACTTTCCTTTGCTTCCAGCACAGGTGTGCATGACAGACTCATTCACAGAGGCTATACCTTTGTCTGGTTCAGGTATGGGAGAACCAAATTCTTTATGTACAGTGGAAATCAGGGGTACAAAATCGGTTGCCTTTCTTGACACGTGGATCCCCAGGGATTCTGCCACTAGTTTAGTGTATGCAAAAAAGAGACAGAATTCCCACCACATTACAGGGCAACAGTCTCTAACCATGTTTTCCCCTGAGCTGGTGGCTATGGCTAGATCCATTATTCATGCCATTGATTATGGGGTGCAAACCTGAGTTTGAAGTGGATGTGGAATCTAAGGTTTCAGAAGTATCAGAGTCTGACCAATCAGTTTTCTGTGAGAATGAGTAGGTTCAGAAACTCAAAACAGATGATTTCCTTTTCTTAAATGCTGGCTAGATTTAATTATTTGTCTTTGTTTACTGGGACGGTCCAACTGGGTAATACCCATTTTCAGCAGAGACCTGGGATGTTGATTGAAAATATTTTAGAATGTATTCAATTGGGAGCAATCCTTGGCTGCCCCCAGGATCAGGAGGGTATATAGGAGAAGGGTATGTAATCCTTTGGAAGATGAGTCCATTGACATGGTGGCCTTCTCTACACTGATTACATCATTAGAGGATGCTTTCAAGAACGCTTGCAATTCTCCTCTGCTGAATAGTCTCTGCTTAAAATGTTTTTAAGAAATCTGGGGTGTGCTTAGCCATGCCTGGCCTCCAAGCCCGTCTGGATGCAGATCCTGCTTCTGTGTCACAAGCAACCTTTTTCAATAAAAAAGCAATGTCTTTATCAAACCTCAAGATAAACTAATAAAGTGTCTAGAATCTCAGAGAAAGAAGCTATCATGGTCCAATACAGCAGCTTTTAAAGGGTTTAACTTCACTTGTTTTATGCATAAGTTTGTATTGAGGTGTATGCATAGTTTAGACAATTTTGTTGAACCATTACCTGTTGAGAAAAACACTATTTGAAAGAAATTTTCAATATTTCTCAAGTGTCTAAACATGCCTAAAGAGCGCCTTAGAGGGTGTCAATACTGTTTCTAGGAATGCATCAACTTTGGTTGCGGTGAAGAGTCATGGTTGGTTGCACAGCCAAAACTTTTCTGATGAGGTAAAATGAGATTATGTATGTTTTGTTTGATTCTGATTATGTGTTTTGTAGAGCAGCTAATCAGGTCCTAAAACAATGGGATGACAAGGGTAAACCGAAACAAAGGGTGACTAAAATATTCCATTTTTCCAAATTTCCCCCCAGTAAACATGATCATTTTTGGCAGCTCAGCAAACATAAATACCAGCTGAGCAAAAATCAAGGCACCAAAAGGAGATGGCAGGATAAAAACTCCACCAAACCTAGAAAGAAAGGTTTCTTTCCCATAAAAGATAACCCCACTTTCAACCTATGACTATGTCAAGGCAATGCACCTATCATTCCCAAGTTCCCCTCTGAGTGTCTGCCCTTTCCCAAATATTCTGCCTTAAGAAGGTGAGCTGGTCATCCCATCATTTTGAATAGGTGCTCAACACCATTGGCAGAGGGTACAGGTAGTAGAAGAAGGAATATCCACCTCCATTCTGGGGAGGGGTCCCCTCACCCACTTGACCAGACTTTATTATTCTTTCCAATACTCCTTCATATGTGGGATTAACAGGTCACAGATTTGCGGCCGTCTTTTGGAGAGAATGAAAGATTTCCTGTTATGGAGACTGGTGTTGGACCTATATTTCCTGAATAATTTTGTCAAGGTCTCCAGGTTCAAGATGATCACCCAACATACAGTGCTTCAATGTCTGCCTCCTTACTTCTTCATGGTGACCCTGGACCTGAAGGATGTGTATCTTCATCTCCTTTTGCTCATCACTTCAGGAGATGTCTAAGATTTGTTGTATCTGTTTTACACTATTATTTCTCTGCATTGCCCTTTGTTCTATCTACTGCACCTTGAGTGTTTACAAAATACCTTGCTCTGGTAGTGGCTCACTGTCAGACTATGGTAATTCATTTTTTCCTTACTTGGATGACTTGCTGATCTGTACAGAGTCTGTATTCAGGAGTTTATTATCACTAGAGAAGGTCTCAACCTTATTTTACCAGCTAGGATTCAAGTTGAACCTTGGAATTATGCATGACACCCTCAAAAAAGACTGATTTTCCTGATGTGCTTAATTGACACCAACAAAAGGATGACCTTTCTTCCCATTTGCTAAACAATGCTTCAGGAATTCTTCAGGATAAACATTGCTTCGGTAAGATAATTCTTAAAAATTCTAGGACTCATGGCATCCATTATTCTCATGATGAAACTGGCCTGTCTGCACATGAGAAAAATTCAGTGGTATGTATGACATTGTTGGACTCAGCACTTACATTTCCTGGAATACCAGTTGCCAGTGTTGGACTTCAGCAGATGAGAATTACAGTGGTGGAGAGTACAGATATGTATCAGTCCAGGACTTTTCTTCTTTCCATCTGTTCCAGCACAATCTGTCCAATTTTAGTGGGGAGCTGTGTCAATGGAAGTGCAAGTGCAGGCCACTTGGAGGCCCAAGAAGCACATCAGTATCAAGGAAATGTTAGTGCTGGTCTACACCTTGAAAATCCTTCACCACCTATGGACTCTGGGTCCTCATCTTATGGTTACAGACAATACCACAATGATGTGGCACCTCAACAAATAAGGGGGGGTTATAAGGTGCTACCCTCTGTGCTGGTTGTCACTGATGGCCTGGTAGCTGGCTTTACCACATTCTCTGACTTTTCAGGCATCATGCATACTGTCAGAATAAAATGTTGTGGCAGATAGACTAAACAGATCCTGGACAGACCCACATATGTGACAGTTTAAGGCAGTGGTGTTCCAGGATCTAGTCCAGATGTGGGGAATGCCTCAAATAGATCTGATCACCTCTTTCAAAACAAACAGCTGTAGAAATTCTGTTCCAGACATCTTTGCAGCCATGCTTGCAGGACAGATGCATATTTGTTCCCTTGAATGGGAATGCTCCTGTATGCATTTCCACCATTTCTAATGATTAACAAGGTATTTCTTTTTTTTTTTTTGCTAAATAATTTTTATTTTTTTTTGTTTGTAGACAAATTATGATACAGTAAATTTTAAATTACAATTCAAAATAAAAGAAAATAGTTAATAACTATAACGATATGTAAATATTTACAGGTGGTCCAATGAAAAGGATTAACCAATAAGGTTATAAAGAGGAATAATCTCATAGAACTAGTATAACCTTTACTGGCATATATTCACATAAGTTCATCTTAGTTTATGACATTTCAATTTCATGTAGAAGAAATTCTGTCCTTTTGTAATGTGTCTATAAGTATTAAGATTTTATTCCAAGGATTGTCTGTCCAACGTCTGGGAAAAATTCTTTCTTCTTTGACTTTTATTTCTTTCTGTGCAGATTCCATTAATAGAGATATGAAGTCTTCATAATTTGGAGGAACAGTGGATTTCCATTTTCTTGTTATACATTTTCTGGCTACAGCCAGAATAGACCATAAAAGATATTGATCACTTTTACTCATAGTTACTGAGTCATCTACATTCAAAAAAATTAAAGATTTTGTTAGAACAAATTTATCATTATAAATGGCTTGAAGAAATCTATTAATATCTTCCCAGAATTTTTTAACGCAATCATAAAATATATGTATCCAATCTGCCTTACAGTTTACAGTACATTTCCAGCATGTGGGCTTTTGGGCAGGGTCAAATTTGGCTATTTTATATGGTGTATAAAAGGCTCTATGTAAAAATTTCCATGTGAAGATTTTCCATATCTGGAAGTTTGATGTTAGCTTAACTGACAACAAAAGGTCATTTATACCTTCAGATGATAGATTTATTGTCAAGTCCTTTGTTAAAATGTTCACAACATTTTGACCTATTTTGGTTTTATACACTATTAAAATTTTGTATAATTTAGATATAGAAATTAGCTTATTATGATTTCCTTAAATCAATTCTTGCATATATTTTATTAACTTAGGTATAGTATTAAAGCTTGAACCATTAATAATTCTACATAAATCACTTGCATATTGTAGTATTTTTTGAAGTTCTGTTCTGTCTATTTCAGATATACTAAACTCATTTATTACTTGTTGGGTGGTTAAAGTACTGTGTTTATTTAAGCATTGAAACCAGTAAATAAAGTTTTTGGATTCCCAATTAATGAGTATTTTTTCTTGGATTTTTTCTTTAAAATTCTTTGATGTTTTAAATGGTATTAAGAGATCGAACCATAATTTTATATCTGGATTTGTAATTATAAATTTTCTAAATAGATTATAAATATTATTCAGATATGATAAATTAGTGGGCTTTGTTGTTTTATTTTGTAAGCTATGACATAAAACATGCCAAAATATGTTGTTATAATTCTCCAAATCCATATTTTTTAATATTTTGTTTTCATTTAAGAAGAAAGTTAAATGTAAAATTTTCCATACGGATGAATAATTTGGATTTACCCAATTTAGTATAAGTTTAATGATGGAAGCTTTAATATACGTTTCTATGTCTGGAAATTTAATTCCTCCCAAGTCCCAGGGTCTAATATGATGTGAGAATGCAATTCTATTCTTTTTTGGATACCAAAGAAAATCCATTAAAAGTTTCTGTATTGTCTTTATAACTTTTTTATCTGGTAAAATAGGGATTGCTAATGCTATATAGTTTATTTGTGGTAGTAATATCATTTTTATTAACTGTAACCTATCTTCCAAGTTTAACATTAATTTATTCCAGCTATTAACTAGTTTTTGAATTAAATTTTGGATTTTATTATAATTTAAGGTCATGGTAGTATCTATGTTCTCAGATATAAGAATTCCTAGATATTCTAGTGAATAAACCTTTTCTCCAATTATTTGATATTTATTCAGATGCATGTCATCTATTTTATTTAGAAGTATATGTTTTGATTTGGATTTATTGAAACAAAGACCTGAAATGGAAAAAAAATCTTCTACTTGTTTCTCTAATTCTTGCATGGACTCTTCATTCGGTCTTAAAGTCAGCAATATATCATCAGCAAATAACATGATTTTAGAATTAAATTTATTGTAAAAGTTAATTCCTTCTATTTTTAGATCACTTCGTATTGCAGACACAAATAATTCTATCGCCAGGGCAACATGGATGGGAGACATAGGGCAACCTTGCTTAGAGCCTTTAGTTATTTTGAAAGCTTCCGAGGTAAATGGGCCTAATTTTACATAAGCCAGGTTGTCTTTATATATATTCTTTATTAAATTTATAAAGTTTAATGGGAATTCAAAAAGTTCCAAAATTTTAAATAGATACTTCCAGTTTACCGAATCAAATGCTTTCTCTATATCTAATGTGATTATAAGAGCTTCTGAATTGTCTCTGTTCAAAGCTTCTATAATGGTTAAAATTCTCTGAATATTGTCATATGTGTGTCTTCCAAATATAAAGCCTGTTTGGTCTTCATTTATGACTTTAGTCAGAGATTTCTTAATTCTATTTACTAAGATAGACATAAAGATTTTATAATCATTATTAAGCAGGAAGATAGGTCTATATGAACTACATTGGGATGGATCACTTTTATCTTTTTTGTAGGGGTAACTAATGAATATTTCCAGGATGGTGGAGTAATCATTTGAGTTTGAATATCATTTAGCATGTTATGTAGTAGAGAAATTGCTGAATTTGGAAAAATTGTATATAATTCCATTATTATTCCATCCATTCCTGGTGATTTGTTGTTTTTACTTACTTTAATTATATCTTTTATTTCTTTTATGGAGATATGCTTGTCCATTTCTACTTTTAATTGATCAGGTAGTTTTTTTATTAAGGAACTATTAAATTTCTGATCTGAAAATAAAATATTATTATCATTATTTCCATAATGCTTAGCATAATAGAACTTAAAAGCTTCAAGAATATCATTCACATCAGATACCTTTTTTCCCTTTTCCTTCATGTATTATATTTATGATGTTATTTTCTAAGTTCTGCTTTTTAATTCTCATTGCTAGATTATGTAAGTGTTTTGGAGAAGTTGACATTGAAGCAAATTTTAGTTTTTCCAAAGCTAGATTTGTTTTATGAGTGAGGAATTCATTGTATTTTTTATTTAAATCTATAATTTATTTTTTTTCCTGAGAATCTATTACATCATAAGAACTTGTATTTATTTCTGTTATTCGTTTTTGTATGTTATGCAATTCAGATTCCCATTCCTTTGTTTTATTTTTAAACCATCCTATAATCTTGCCATACAAAAAAGCCTTGAGTGTATCCCAAGTTATTATATTATTTGTATCGTTAATAGGATTTGTTTCTAAGAAATATTTGATTTCTGAATCTAGCCAAGGTTTAAACTCTTTCAATTTAAGGATGTAAGCTGGTATTCTAGTTATAGTGTTTAATCTTTTGAAATCAATTTGTAGTTTAAGAATTAAGGCATTATGGTCTGAAAGGGGACATGGGATAATAGAAAATTTTGTTATCCTACTGTTTAAATCAGAGGAGACCAATATTTTATCTATTCTTGTTTTAGTATTAAAGCGATAATCGCTATGTGTATAACTTAATGAGTTAGAATCTTTAAAATTAAATGTATCTATTAGATTTAAGCTTTCTAACCATCTCTTGAAATATTTACTTACGGGTGTGAGACATAACTTTCTTTTATTAGTTATTTCAGAGTTATCTAAAATGCAATTGAAATCTCCCCCCATTATTATCATACCTTTATTTACTTTGTTAATTAATTCTATGTGTTTTTTAACCGTAGACAATCCTATTCCAGGAATCCAGTAAATATTTATTAAAGTCCAAATTCTATTTTGATATTTTATTATTACAATTGATATTAACCCTTCTTTATCTTCGTGTTTGTAAATGATCTGAGGAATAACTACCCTTTTTTTCCATAAAATTATAACTCCTCTTGTTTTTTTTTTGTAAAGGGAGTGAGAAAGAATTAGATAGTCACTAGGTTTCCATCTGAAATTATCATCTCTTTTAAAATGAGATTCTTGTATAAATATGATTTGTGCTTTTTGTAATTTCAAATATCTTAGAAAATTTGACCTTTTTATAGAATTATTTAAACCATTAATATTTATAGATAATAAAGTTGTGTCTGTCATTTTTTTAAGTACTTATTTGTACTTTTGGATTGTTTGTTCTTGAAATTTTGTTTTACCTTGGAAGTCAATGTGTTTTGAGTATTAGATTTATCCTCTCTTTTAAAAGTTATTTTGAAATGAATATATTTATTTCAATTTATGCTTAAAAAAAGTTTCAAATAGGACCACTGAAAAAAGAAAAAGCTGAAAAACATAGCGTTAACATAAATTGAATAAACAATTAATGATTTTACCATTCTAAATCCCAAACATGAAGTGTCTAGCACCTCAAATCTGTTTGGACTTAAAAGTTCAAACAGATTTACCCTCAATAATAATAGTTGCATTAATGAGGAAATGTTGCTTTAAATTGAGCTCCTCAAAAAAATGAAAACTAAAACCAGAGAACAAGATACACTTATTATGTAAATAACATATATATCTAGTCTGTGAAGTTTTGTTCAATACTAATTAGATTCTAAAATGAGATATTATTTCAAATTGCAAACAATTTTAAATAAGACATTTGTTAATTACTTTAACAATGTATTAGATGTTCATTTTTCATTAATATTATGACATTTTTGCAAATTACCAATTGTAAATAATATATTAGCAAATGTCAGATCATTAATTGTCATTAGTGATATTTAACATTGTTATTAATAATAAAAAGTAGAGTGAGTATGATAGATAGATACTGTTTAAAATAAAATAGATTTTTTTACATATTTTTAGATCTATATAAGATATTACATCAGCATAGTGAAGTTAATTGACATATAGCTAACCACTTTATCAAAACCAATTAAAGTCTTTACAGACAATAATATTCATTTATAAGATTTAATACAATAACAGTTAGAATTAAAGCAATATTTATAGTGCTTTACATTAAAGCGTTTTCTCATTCTTCAGTCAATGTCAGTTTTATAACTCTGATAGTTCCACAATCTAAAATTAATAAAGTGTGTAAAAAATTTCACTCCTAAATTACTTATATGTGATCTTTTGTAGTTCTGTTATTAGTAAGTTATTATTCATAAGATTTTTCTCTATTAAGTTCAATTTAAAGATCACACATATCAGAATATTGACTTCTGCTTATCACAAATGTAGTGAATGTCTGGTAACTAGTAAAGGGTCTCAACTTATATGTTAAAACTATAAAACAGAAAGGAGAAAGGTCAAAATTAGAATTATACTTGCAAAGAAAATCTACCTTGATAATGGTGCAATAGCACTCTTGTCCCATAACTAATCATTTATAATAAACATTTTACGTATAGTACTTCTTTTATACAATAACAAGTATGATAAAGCAATCTTTAGATAAATGAAAGTATAATTCCCAGTAAGCTGACACTCAGGATCTTCACCTTCCCTTTTCCTTCCCTCTTCTTCCATTTCTATACAACTTAACAACTATAAGAAACTCATCTAACCCAGTGTCGGTTAGATGTGTTCACAGAGCGCATGTATTATACTTTTGCCAGACACTCACCCATTAAGACACAACAGTATTTAAATGATTCACTATCTTTCTTGTTATAATAGCGTTGTCTTCAAAGCAGATCTAACGCTATACTTGCATGAGATATTAACTGAGATTGATAATAAACCATAAATTTTTAATAAAATACGAAAGAATATATGAAGTGTGAGAATAATTGAAGCAAACGCTTCCTTTACTGTAATCAAAACAGCGGTGTTAAGGAAAGAACTCTGTGATAGTGCGTGTTTACACGCCATCTTGTGATAAGTAACTTAAATTGCATCTAAACACGCTAGGATATATCGCGTGCTTATGAATGTGGACGGTGAACAACTTTTCAGGCAAAAAAACTGAAAAAGCCGAGCAGAAGGCTTATGAATACTGTCCACCTTCAGATAATACTTTAATGTTCTAGATGCTTCCCAAAATGTTCACAAGTGGTTCCATTTTATAATATTTTCATTAATATACTTTACATTAATTCAAATTAACAAATTGTAAATGTGTACCTCTAAGCTACATAAAAGCATTCACCAAGAACAACAATATTTATTCAGGCAATGATAGTGCACTATTCTGGTAACTAAATACTTGTATAGGGAAGAAACAGCAGTGTTAGAGAGGAAAACTCTGCAATAGTGTGTATTTACACGCCATCTTCTGGCCAGTAACTTAAATTACATCTATGTACAATTAAATATATCTTGTGCTATGTATGAAGCGGTGAACAACTTTTTAGATAAGGAAACTAAAAATAACTGAGCAGAAGGCTCGTGGATGTTTTTTTTTTTTTTTTACTTTCAAATAATACAGTAATATACTGAATACATCTAAAATGTTCATGAGTGATTCTATTGTATAACATTTTTATCACAATACTCTACATCAAACTAAATCAATGAATTTTGAATGTGCACTTTTGAAGAAATTGTTATTTTACACTGTTCTAGTAACCAAATACTTGTATAGAGAAGAAACAGCAGTGTTAAAGAAGAAAACTCTGTGATAGTGTGTATTTACTCGCCATCTTCTGGCCAGTAACTTAAATTACATCTATGTACAGTTAAATATATCACGTGCTATGTGTGAAGTGGTGAACAACATTTTAGATAAGGAAACTAAAAATAACTGAGCAGAAGGCTCGTGGATGTTTTTTACTTTCAAATAATACAATAATATACTGAATACATCTAAAATGTTCATGAGTGATTCTATTGTATAACATTTTTATCACAATACTCAACATCAAATTAAATCAATGAATTTTGAATGTACACTTTTAAATAAATTATTATTTTGCACTATTCTAGTAACCAAACACTTGTATAGAAAAGAGACAGCAGTGTTAAAAAGAAATACTCTGCAATAGTGTGTATTTATATGCTGTCTTCTGGCCAGTAACTTAAATTACATCTATGTACAGTTAAATATGCCACGTGCTATGTATGAAGCGGTGAACAACTTTTTAGATAAGGAAACTAAAAATAACTGAGCAGAAGGCTCGTGGATGTTTTTTTACTTTCAAATAATACAGTAATATACTGAATACATCTAAAATGTTCATGAGTGATTCTATTGTATAACATTTTTATCACAATTCTCTACATCAAAATAAATCAATTAATTTTGAATGTACACTTTAAAATAACATAAATGTGATTACTAAAAATGATAATATTTATTCAGGCATTGAAAGTGCCTTAATTTATCAACTGAGTAGTTGTATAGAGAAAACCATTTAAAAGGGCAGTTTATATTAAAAGCTTAGTGACAAAATAAAAAGAATGTCTAGTAGACTTCATTGGTTATTGTTTTCAAATATTTAGAGAATAAGTATTTAGAGAATAAGTAAATAGAGAATAAGTATATACTTCAGGGCTTTAATAAGTTATTAATTAGTACTAACATTTAAGTATTATATTAAACTAAACAATTAAGTAAGAAAAGAAAAAGAAAAAGAACTGCTTTATACTAGTGTATTAAAGAGTTTAGTTTTAATATATTATAATCATACCTTAGTTGATACTTTGAGAGAAATAGTATCATCAGAGTTCTTTGTCAGTCTTTTGTTTCTTTTTTGTCTTGCCTCCAACCAGATATTTTTCCTGGAGCCCTTTTTAAAGAAGATGAATTTAACCAGTCCATTTCTTCAGGTAGTGGAATTATGTTATTATTCTTTATGAAAGATGTGGCTTCCTCTATGCTGTTGAATGTTCTCATGTCATTGTTATATTGGATTCTTATTTTGGCTGGATAAGAGAGCTGCGCTTTGATTTTATGTTGTTTTAAAAGTTTTACTAATGGCCATGTTTTCTTCCTTATATCCAGAACTCTTGTTGAATAGTCATTATCAAATCTTAATAATGACTGTTTATACATAACAGGACTTTTCCTCCATGCAGATCTCAGTATAAGCTCTTTATCCATAAAAGAAAGAAATTTAACTACTATGGATCTTGGAGCTGATTTAGAAGAAATAGAAAGTGGCTTACCGATAGCTCTGTGTGCCCTCTCTATCCCATAGGATAAGCCTTCTTTTAGTCCGAGAACTTCAGGAAACCAAGAGTTCAAGAATGAGATAATGTCATCACCTTCAGATTTCTCTGGAAGACCAAAAATCCTTATGTTTGTCCTTCTTTCTCTATTCTCTATATCATCAACTTTATTTATTAACCAAGTGTTCTGTTGTAGCAGAAATTGAGTATGTAGTTCACTTTCTTTTAACCTCCCATCAACATCACTTAAGGAAGTCTCAATGTCTGATATTTTTATTTGTTGCTGTTGTAAGATTTCTTTAAAAACTTCTGTTTGTTTTTGGCAGTTATCTTTAAGACTTTCTAGATTTTCAGTAAATCTGTCCATTTTTAGCGATAAGTCCAGCAAAGTAGCAGATATCTGTTGCATCTCTTTTTTTATAATAGAGTCTGAGTGTGAATTCTTGGAGTTACTCATCTTCAAACAGTTTGGAATGTCCTCTGTAGTATATGACAGGAAAATTTCAGAATTTTTTCTTCAAAATTGGTAGTTTTGTTATAAATTACTTCATCTTCGATATTTACCCAAAAATTTTTTAAATATATTTAGTTTTTCCTGTATTTTCTAGTATGAGTATGAAGAGCTCAAAATCAAGCTGCTCTCAGTTAGCCATTAGGCTCCCCCCCCCATTAACAAGGTATTTCTGAAGATTCAGAAAGAACTAGTCACGCTGGTGACCCCTTACTGCCCCAGGCAGTCTTGGTTCTCCCTTCTAATGGTATTGGTCAAGGACAATTAACACATACTTCCTCATACTTTGGATTTGATCACAAAGTCTCAGGGGCTTCTGGTGCACCCCATTTTGGAGCAACTACAACTGACAGCCTGGATGATTCAATCTTGACTCCATTTAGGTACTTGTTTCTTGAGGATGTGATGCAGGTGTTAAAGGAAGCCAGAAAACCTGATGAAAGAAAATCTTATTTTTACAATTGGATGAGGTTTTCTAAGTGGAGCCTAAATGGGACTAGAAAGTCCCTCAAGGTTAAAATACCTCTGGTCTTGAAATATTTGTGTGAGGGTAGCTTATTGTATGTGTCCATTAAGATACATTTAATGGCCATCTTTGCTTGTCTGCCAATGGAACCTCATCTTTCTTCTCTTTTGGTAAAACTGTTCATGAAAGGAGTATTGCATATGAGCCCCCCCCCCAAAATTCTTCCTTCATGGGATCTCAACTATGTCCTGGAAAAACTGACCTTATAACCTTTTGAACCTGCTGCTTAGGCTGATCTGAAGTTCTTAATGTGGAATATTGTTTTGCCTTACTGTTCTTACATCTGCAAGGAGTCTCTGAGCTGCAAGCTGTCATTGTGGGATAACCTTACCCTATTTTCCATACGGATAGGCTTGTGTTACGCACTAACCCTTCTTTAATGCCAAACATGGTCTCAGATTTCACTATCAGTCAGTTTGTCAAACTGCCCATTTCTTCTCAGAACCTAAGAATATGGTAGAGAGGATACATCATACCTTGGATGTGCACTGACAACTCAGGTACTACCATGACAGAACAAAACCTTTCAGGAAGGCTGAAAGGCTTTTTATTTCCTAGACAGGGGCAAGGAAGGATCAGCCTGTCTGTACATAAACCATTGTATATTTGTTGTCCTCTGGCTTTTGTTTTTGTTACACCCACCATTGCAAGGTGGATCCAGCCAAGGTAAAGGTGGATTCTACCTGGACATTTTCCTGTTCAGTGGCATATTGGAAAGGAATGGACTCTAGAAGTATTGCAGAGGCAGCAATTTGGTCATCTGTCCTTACCTTTATGAAGCACTACAAACTGTATGCATTTTTTAGATACACAGCAGGCTTTGCTAGGATCATTCTCTAGGTGCTCATAGAACCTTATCCTTTCTCCTCCCAGGTTGGGTAAGCTTTGGGAATCTATCTGAATGCCAGAAAGGCAGTGTGTTAGTTGAATATAATATATTTGCTTAAGTCTTACATACCTGTAACAGTAGATGCCTGTACTTACTGGCAGTACCAACCCACCATCCCCTTTTTGGATGTACATAGTTTGGTGTTTGGGTTGTCACTGAGTGATGCTCCATGGCCTGTATTGTTTTGTTTGTGTGTGTGTGTGTGTGTGTGTGTGTGTGTGTGTGTGTGTGTGTGTGTGTGTGTGTGTGTGTGTGTGTGTGTGATTTTGTGCTTTTTGGTTCAAAACAGTAGGTGTTAGCAAAGCCTGTGTTTGCATCCTCTCTTCCTGCTGGACCCTAGAAAACTGAAAGAGTCCTTTCTGTGAGTATGCAAGGCAGTCCCTATACTGCCAGGTGATTCACCCACAGTCAGTGGAAGGGACTCTGAGCTTTAGTAGACTGCCGGTAAGGGTAGCAAGGCAGTACTACCCGAATGCCAGTAAAGCAGAGTGTTCTAGAAATATTTACTGTTAAAGGTAAGTAGGACCTACGCAACTGTACTTTCTGTAGCAACTGTGCCTGTGTCCTTAAGGCATGTACACCTTGTCTCTTCTTTAGATTAAATTTCATACTGAAGGGTGTGTGGGGGGAAGGGTAAACTGCCTGGCACTTCTAATTGAAGTTGGGAGTACATTCTTTAATTCTGGTCCTAACTAACAAAAAAAAAAAACAACTGCAGGTTCCTTTAAAGCAAATACACCACAATTTTGAAATCTTAGGGAGAATGATGCTTTACACACTTGTTTACAAGACTGGACAGTGTTTGCAATTAAAATAAATAGAACAATGAGCTTTTATTCTGTTAGAAAGTAATTTCTACAGTAAGACCACCTAAATATGTATGTTTTCTTCCTAATACTTGTAAGGGGTATATATCACCCCTGAAAGTGATGTATTTAAAGTATTTTAGTTATTATTTGATGTACTTTTCAGTCCCACTTGAATTTATTTACTACATTAGAATAACTGCTGTAATAAAATCAAGAGAATGATGTTTTCTTCTTACCTAAGGAGTATGTAATACACAAGACATTATGTGCTGAAATTGTTTGGCTTATTATTAGAGGTGTTTGAATTTTACAGTCGCATATGAATGAGGTGCAGTATAGAAGAAGCAGCATTGTTTGTGAATGCTGGAGTTTGCTTCAGGAGCACCGATTGAGGGCATTGCTGCTAAATGGAAAACCAACTTGGTACATGAGTGATTCAACTTCACACTAGAGTGACCATTTGCTGTGCTCTCACAACAAACCATGTTCATGGTAGTCACTCTTTTAACACCTTATTGGTGTTTAATGTGGAACACAGGTTTATATTATTATGAAATGTATTTGAAAATGAGCTGAAGTGAGTAGCTATTGTAATGAAAATAGTAATATAATCAACAGATAATAAATTAACTTTATTAGTTTTCCAGTGATCCAATTATCCATAAATGCACAAAACATTCAGTTAGAGATAACTAAGTAAATCTTGGAAAATTAGGGCCTGCTGGAGTCAGTGATTTGGTTTCAACAGGTTTAATGAGCACTGAAGTATGCTGTTAATAGTCTGTATTTTTGTTTCAGAGTCTGATGGCAGCAACAATATGAACCACCCAAACACGGCATCTGGCACAACAAATGCAGGTAATAATTTGCGACAGAAATGCAACGGCAGAGCAATTGCTGTTTCACTGATTTTTCCATATAGTAGTAATTAAAAGTATAAGCAATTATTCCAGACATTTTGAAAACCACATAATCCTTTCTAATAAACAAATAGTAAGTGAAAGTGGGCACAGCCATTGTTTGAAACTAAATAATGAAAGAAGCAAACGAGTGAGTAGGTCAGTGTTGATAATTCCATTATAGCTCAACCACTGTCCATAGGAATTCAGTGTGGAATAAATTTCTTATAATTATTGATTTATAAATATTTATTTTTCTTCTTCTGTAAGTTGTCAAGCTGAGTTTTGTGGTCATCTCAGAGAAACATATCTTACTGAGCCTAGCTGCTGTGCTTATAAAAGTCACAAAGCCAGACTCTTCTATTTTCAATGTCATTATCCAGTGATCAAATGATATTATTCTGTATTAGTTTACCAACTCAGTTAACCAAATGTATCTTCTTCATAAAAGCCCTCAACTCTTGATTTAAAAATAACTGTGTTTTTATTTCTTCATGTATGTATCTGGCTTTCTTATTGAGGTTTTGTCTATACACACAAAACCGCCAGCACTCAACTTGGCAAACTTGGCCATAAAGAACTTTGTCACTTAGAAAAGTCCATCTGCTTTGGCGTACATGCAGTACTGCTCTGCCCCTCTCTGCTTTGGTGAACATGCAGTACTGCTCTGCCCCTCTCTTCTTTGGTGTACATGCTGTACTGCTCTGTCCCTCTCTGCTTTGGCGTACATGCAGTACTGCTCTGCCCCTCTCTGCTTTGGTGTACATGCTGTACTGCTCTGCCCCTCTCTGCTTTGGTGTACATGCAGTACTGCTCTGCCCCTCTCTGCTTTGGTGTACATGCTGTACTGCTCTGCCCCTCTCTGCTTTGGCGTACATGCAGTACTGCTCTGCCCCTCTCTGCTTTGGTGTACATGCTGTACTGCTCTGCCCCTCTTCCATAGGTCAGATTTGTCTGATCTTCTCCTCTGATTATTCCACTTGTTTGCAGCAGTTTCATAATACTGGGCCTGGTGAGTGCTTTAGTAGTGCTATAATGTTATTTATCCATCATACACTGCAGAATCTATGGCTTTCCACAAAGTTTATATATTCTGATATCTGCATTCTCTTCAGTACCTGGTTGGCAGTAGGTTTACACTGCTGGACCTCTAAAAATATGTGTATACCATACTGATTGCCCCATCCCAGCTCTCCTGACAAACCTGGTGATATTTTAAAATGAGTCCTAAGAATTCTTTAAAAATGAAATACATTGTGTAATGTAAATGTCATTTGGAGTGCTTTCAGTCCCAGTCAGCATTAGACTGCCATAAATAACAGAGGATTAAGCCAGTCAGGATTCCTGTTTCTTGCGGTTCCTCTGCTATCCTTGAATGCTGGTTCTTTAAAAAGATCAAACAAGTCAACTCAAGTTGGAGGGCTAATGAATGCATTGAGCAGTCACTGCATAGATGATTTCTTGATATACTTCAGTTAATACTAGCAATAAAAGTGGTGCTAGCAGTACTCTCTAAATGTGGTGTTCCCCAGCTGTTGAGGCTTGGCTTGACTATGGGTGGAACTAAACTACACTAACCATTTTCTGCCCTCCATATACAGGATGTCACCATAACACTCATGCTGATTCAGGGCTATGATACTATGTGGCAAGTTCTTTCCACTGAAAAAGAGCCAGATTTGAAGTGGGTGTCATGGATGATCCCCCCCCCCACCAAAGAATGAGGTGATGAAGTGAACATAGCATAATGTTTTGATCATATTACTGTAGCCCCAGCACAACTAGCCAGATTTGCTAAGGTCAAGAAGAATATAGGATAGACTTGCACTATAAACAGTGGTTAATAAATATGTAATCAGTACGGAATCTGGCATGAAGTAGATTTCTAACTAGTCATGTGGTCCATTAGACCACTGAGGAGCCTGACCCAGTTTCTCAATATCCCTATCGGGTTATACAGTAGGCAAATGGAGGCTGAGAGAATCTAACCCTGGATTACAAAAAGCATTTTGTTAACAGCTCATAGAATTAATCCTTTACTAACTGCCACATTTTAGCTGGGTTTTGTGACTACTCTGAACTTTTTAATAAGGTTCACTTTCAGGTAATAGCATGTTACTGCACTGAATAACCTTTCATAATCTCAGGACTATTGTGGAGAACCTTACAGGCAGAATTGCTTACTGTAACCTAATATCCCTGTAGACTCCTGATGATTTTGTCTCCTGCCCTGTCTCACTTAATTCATTTACGTCATTAATTCTCTTTTCCCATTTGTTTAATTCAGAGTAGCATCCTTTATGCAAATCAGTTTCAGCTTATGGAAACTATTGCAATAAAGGCAGGAAGTCTGTTCTGGATCATAGCTTGTCCATCACAGGTTACACTCACATCATCGTATGTATACTGCCTATGCTCAGGAACTACTCTAAGGCAAACGTCTTACTTTTAAGTGATAACCTGGCAAGCTTTCCAGTTCCCTGAAAACACTGCTGCCTATGTCAGACCATTCATACAAATCCTATTCAAGCATGTTAATAGCTGCATAGAAGCAGCTATACCTACCAGGAAGAAATACAAAACAAACTCAAAAAAACAAGCCACCCTGCTAGAATCACAACATCGATAGGCTGTATAACAGAAGGAAGAAAATCATGGCAAACATTAGAAGACATAGCACCCAGCAGGATAAAAGCACTCTAATCAAACTAAACAAACTTCTAAGAGGAAAAATAAAATACTACCAAAGCTAAACTTTAATTAAATTTGGACTCCCAGACCAAGTACTACCACAAGGCATTCTTTAGCTATTTCTACAACCTCAAGTCAGTACAGAATCGTGTCCAGAGTTCATTGTTAATGGAGCCATCTGTACTGTGCCAAAACACATAGCAAACCTACTGTCAGACAAATTCAGCTCTAAGTTTACCTCAATTTCCCCCTCAACCTTCTCTCAGGAAATAATATCAGACTCCCCCTACTATCACTAGGAAACAGGTCCTCAATGCTGTCTCTAAGGCCAAAGAATGCTGCATCAATGGGCCCAGACAGTATCCCAGGATACCTTCTAAATGGCATGAAACATGACCTATCAGGCCGTCTGGTATTGCTACTTAATTGTAGCCTCCAAACAGGCTTTGTGCCTCATGAATGGAGAACAGCAACAGTCATCCCTCTGCACAGGTGATCCATCTACAGGCTATGGAAACTACAGATCCATAAGTCTCACTAGTTTCATATGGAAAGCCATGGATAGAATTATCATGCAAAAGATCAATAATAACACAGAAAACCTCCAATCACTGGACCCAATTTGGTTTTGTCAAGGCCAGGTTATGCCTATTCAACCTGGTGGACTTCTTTGAGAAGGTCACCAATACAATGGATGAGGACAAAATTGTTCACATTTCCTATCTTGACATAGTCAAGGGATTTGACACAATACCCCACATGGGCATTGTTGACAAACTCAGGAGATTAGGTATAAACCCTTATGCCCAGAAGTGGATAGCCAGCTGACTCATAGACAAGACCTAGGAAGTTAATATTGGGGATTCCACCTCTGCAAAGAAGCTAGTCACATGGAGGCTCCTCAGGGATCAGTCCTCGGACCTCTCCTTTTTTGCCATTTACTTCTCTAAAGTCAAGGCCAATGTCAATGGCCTCTGGCTGATTAGATTTGCAAATGATTGCAAATTAGGAGCAGTCATAGAATCCTGCACTGACACTAATGTTCTCCAGGAAGGGCTGACACAGACAAATAACTTGCATCAGGGCCATGGACTAAAACTAAATGCTAAGAAATGCACAATAGCATCTTTCTGGAAGTCATCCACACCTGTTAACTATCGTATTGACAACATACCCCTATGAGTCAAGCCAATAGAGAGGAACTTGGGGATATACATAAGCAGTAATCTAGCCTTCAATCATCAAGTGTCTACAATAGTGAGGAAATCATTCTATGTTGTGCAACTTATAAACAAAGATATTACATCTAGTTCCAAGGAGGTCATTGTGAAGCTGTATTCAGCATTAATATGATATGTCATTGAGTACAATGCCCTCTTTGATATGTACCTAACCAGGCATATCCAACAACTGGAATCTCCACAGAGGTTCCTCACTCAAAGAGTACAGGGCATAAGAACATGTCCTATGCAGACCGCCTCAAGGCCGTATTCCTGTATTCTGTCTCCTATAGGCTTTTGAGAGGAAATCTATACCTGGCATGCAAGACATTGCCAAACCCAAACCTGATGGACCTCCTGCATATCTGGTAAAAAAACAGTGCCAGAATTAGTCATTCTAAAAACTTACTTGCCTGTGGTATAAATAGAGCCTGCTGGAGAGACATTTATGTATCACAAAGACCACCCCTTCTCTGGAACAAGCATTCCATCCATGTGAAGCAGAGTTCCTCCTTAACCAAATTCAAGAGTAACTTGGAAAGTTGCATGGAGAACAGGAAATCCATCCCTGGTTTGGCACTTATGCCTCTAATGGACACAGGCATCCTGTAAATGGTTCATCTCCCAGGCCCCTACTTGTAATTGCTTCATCTCTCAAGGCCCTGCTTGCACTTATCAAGGGTGCCAGAACTTGTCAGAGATTTGGGAAGCATGGCTAGGCTTAAAAAGGACCAAACACATACACCCGCACGTACGGATGTGCACGGACCAAACCAACCCAGGCAGTAAGTAAAACTCAAAAAAGGTCCAGCCTAATGGGTAAAGAACTTGAACCTATTTATTTAAGTAGTATGAAAAACAAAAAGCAAACCGGTTTTGGCATCAGTCTTCCTCAGTGCATTAACACAATAAAAATACCTAGTTCTTAAATACATAACATCATTAGCATTCAAAAAAATTATTGATTGGATATACCATTATGACAATTCATTCAGACCGGGTTTAAACAAACCCCCTAGCCTGATAATCCAACCTGATTCCTTATTGTTTAGTATGGTGTGCCACCCAGCTTTAGAAAAATTAGAACCCTGGACCTTATCAATCACAGTAAATGTAAATCTAGCTGTCTTGTGGGTCAAGGTGTGCTTAAACAAAGCATTAGTAGCTCTCCTGTTGCTGATCTCACTGAGGTGTTCGGAAATTTGAAGCCTCAGTGTTCTAGACGTTTGTCCAACATAAAACGCCGAACAGGAACAGGTAACCAAATACACAATCCATTCACTGCTGCAATTTCCAAAACATAAAATGTCATAGACCTTGGGGGTGTTAGAACTGGTGAATGTTTTAGTTTTAAATATGTGGGGCCATGCGGAACAATGTCCACAAGGAACACATCCATTAACCCTATTTCCAGATATAGTAAACTGTTGAAGTGTGGGCAGAACCTTACGTTTATAATGACTAAAACGGGAACCTAATGTAGGCCCCCTGCGGAAAGAAAATGAACAAGTGGAAGACAGAATATCATTAAGCTTGCCATTGGCCTTTAAGATATCCCAATGTTGATTAATAACCCGCTTAAATGTCTGGAAATTTCTACCAAAGGTGGTTACTAATCATATGGGCTGTTGTTCATCCCTGTCGACATCAGACTTTTTATACTATAACAGATCCACTCTGGATTGTTGTCTAACCTGATCCCTAACCTGACAGATGTTGTTGTCTTTGTATCTCCTCTGGATAAACTGGTCATACAGATCCTATTCAAACCGGGCATAAGTCTCCTGTGTGGAACAAATGTGGCATATCCTCAAAAATTGTGACGGGTATATTGCGGATGATGTGGGGGTGGGGTGATGACTACCAGCATGTAGTAATGCATTGTACTGAGGATATTTTCGAAAAAACTCAGTTTTAAGGGTATGATCAGGATTCCTAATAAGCATCACATCTAAAAAAGTAATGGATTCTTTGTTGAAATTCAAAGTAAATTGTATACCCCATTTGTTCTGGTTGAGGTATTCAACAAATTCCTGCAGAAAAAACAAGTCCCCCCTCCACACCATCCAGCAATCATCCAAGTAGTGCCACCAGATGTCAATTTCTCCAAGAAATAGATTATGTGAATCATCATAAATAAGCTGATGTTCAATATAGCCCATGAACATATCTGCATAAATGGGGGCAAAAGATGCCTCATAGCCATACCCTTAACTTGCCAAAAACATTTACCAAAAAAGTGAAACACATTTTTGGTCAATACGTGTTCGGTTAAACATACAAAAATGTATTGAATCCAGGGGGATAAATATTAGCCTAATCCAACCAAAATTGCAATGCCTCAAGCCCAGCCCAGTGTGGAATACTGGTATATAATGAGGACACATCCAAAGTGCACATTAGCCATTCAGGCTCTAATTGCATGTTATCGATGATTTGTAGAAAATTGGTAGTGTCCTGAGTTATAGCACGAACAAGGTGCAACAGGGGCTGTAAATATTTCATCAGATAGGCCGACAGGGGTTCAGTCAATGATCCACGTCCAGAGACTATAGGTCTACCTAGGGGATTGGACAAATTCTTGTGAATTTTGGGTAGGAGGTACAGATATTGAGATTGAGTGTCAGAAACTGATAGCTGGTAGACAGTTTTTTTTTATTAATAATGCCCTCCTCCAAAGCCAAATTCAAAAAATTATCAATTTCTTTCTTGAACTGTAGTGTAGGATTTAGTGGCATGCCCATATAGAATTGTCCATCCCCCAACTGTCTCTCCCCCTCCGCCAACTATTTATCCCAATCCATAATTACAATTACTCCTCTCTTGTCAGCTGGTAATATAACTAGATCTTGTCGGGCCATCAACTGTTGCATTGCTTATTGTTCAATCTTTGAAAATGCCCACATATTTATCCACAGTTGGAACAAAATTACTTCTGTGGAACTGAAAATTAGTAGATTTTTGGGCGTTTTCATTATCCCAAAAAAACAGTCTTAAATTCAGTAGTCGACAGAAATTCAAAACATCATTCACCAATGAGTTTTCATAAACAAAAAAGACAGGCACAAAATGTAGTCCTCTGTTGAGTAGCTTTATTTTAATGCTGTGTACATTATTTCCCAAACTTTATGAGGTATTATTAGGTCCAACAATTGTTGTAAGTTGTTTATTTTCCCTATGCTTCCTCCCACTCCTACGTCTGCCCCCCCCCCCAAAGGGTCATTGCTGGGGCATCTTTTAGCAACAGGACACTCAGAAAGAGGGGTGAAATCAATGTCGGTGGCTGAAGAAGATTCATCCCCTGAGGTGCTACTGGGTCCATTATGGCCCTTTTTTAATATCGATCGTGGTCTTTTCCTATTTGGCCCTGATTTCTTCATATCCGAATCTGCAAATCCGACATTTTTCTGTTGACACCCAAAGGGTTTGCCCCTTTCATAATCCATCACATCTCTATTAAACTTGTGTAGATTTCAGTTTTTCAGTTGTTGTTCAAGGACCAACAAGTCTTTGGCTAACTGATTGAAATATTTGGAGAAAAAAGATTCCCCCTTAAACTGTTTGATCTCCTCATAACTAGACTGTACTTCAGCACAAAATTTGTCAATGGTCCTTTCATAATAGGGAATAAGAGTTTCTACAAACATCATTGTAGCCTTGTGTTGGGCCTGAGCCCATTCATCCAATAATATGTCATCCATCATACTGACCCATGGTTGAATCCTGACCAGGAGCCCACAGGGAGAAATCCCTCTAACCTTATAGGCCTTAAATAACTTCAGATGCCAGACATTAGTCCTCAAGGATTTCATGCTCTTGGTCAACTTCAAGAACATACTGGCACAAATATCCTCGGGATTCAAATCTCCCAAAGTATTCCCTTCCTTACTATTAGGCCCAAGTCCAAAGGCTAATAGATCATCACGGTATGCTACTAGACCTTGTAAAAGTCTGGAAAAATCCATACTAAATAGTAATATTTGGCACTCCCTGATGGAAATTTTTAAATATAGACCTAAAAACTCAGTTTACTAACTCTGATGTGTATATATATATATATATATATATATATATATATATATATATATATATATATATATATATATATATATATACCAATGTACAAAAATAGTGATTGCTTTAATGTAATTTGATAGTATATTCCATGCATCAGCTGCTCTCTCAGAGAACAAATTAGTGCACTTTTCATTTCTATAGAATCTTCTACATAGGTTATCTGATGATTCTCTGCTACTTTTTGATAACTGCAAACATTCTCAGAGGTAGTTGTTTCTAAATGTCCTATATATCCAGATAAGATCTCCTCTTACATATCTAGTTCAGATATTTTAGTCTTTCATAATACCTTAAATGTTTTTGTTGATGGATGCCTTTGGTATATTTCCACTGCACTCTTTCCAGTTTACTTATGCTTTTCTTATAAGGCTTTCATATTGTTATTCTGTACTCAAGTTTGGATCTTATGTTATTAACAAACAATAACTTCATCATTTCTGATTTCCTAGACTTTATAAATCTGGTTATACATCCTATAGTTCTAAAAATATCATTAACCAATTGGTTGATATGATTAAAAAAATCAAAGCTGGATCTACCCATATACCCAGGTCCTTAAATGAATCTACAGTTTTAATCCCTTTGTGCTGTATTAAGTATTTACATTTCAATTTCTGTCTCCTAAAATATCATATGCTTAGTTTTTGATGTATTTATCAACACATTATTCTTCTATGCCCAAATGGTCAATTTAGTCAAGTTGTTTTGCAGACATGCCCTATATGTAAAACCTGTAATAAGTTTGCCTGACTTGAAGTAATCTGCATACATACTGTAGAACACCTCAAATAAAAAAGGTCTGAAAGATGCAATCTAAACAAGTATGGGCCTAGAAAAGAGCCATGTGGTACACCCTGACCGTAACCGAGAATTTCACCTTTCCAACTCCTGTATGATATTTGCTATGTCCTATTTGTATCAATGCACCTATCCTTCTTATCAAGAGTATATCAATACCTAGTTGTTCAATTTATTGGTCAGTGTTTTGTGTATGACCCTATCAAATGCTGAAGTGAAATCTATCATAGCACAATTGTCTATTCATACCTGTTGTTATATCATTATAGAACATCGTTACAGGTGGTAATTGATGCATTTTCAACATGTGCATGCTGATATATGGTTTCTAGTCCAATTCTGACAGTAACGTATCCAATATTACCTTTTCCATTATTTTAACAAATCATGAATATATACTTGACAGGTTTACTAACTGCATGTCTCCAATCTTGAGGAATCTCCCCATATTTATACCACTTAGTAAATAATAGATATAATGGTACTCTAAGTTTTTGCTGAAGTGTTCTCATGTCATTATTATTAATTCTGTCTCCTCCCTGTGTTTTGTTTGGATGTACTGTACCTGTGTACTATGTATGTATTCTACCTATGTTCCAAATTTCAGCTGTACCCCACAAATCTATTAATTACCTTTACTTTTAAATTAATATTTTTTTGTTTGTTCTCCCCACTGTAACTGCTGATGTGCTGCATACCACTGTAAAAACATGTCTTTTGTAATTTGTGTGTATACTGATCATGTCTAAATAACTAAATGTATCTGTAATTTTTCTATGTGGAGCATTTCTCCCCGGGCCACTGCTGAAAAAGGGCCTTTTCGGCTCATTCAGACATCCCCGGTTAACAAATGTAAAATAAATAAAATAAAAATCTAGTTTGCATAGTTCTTTGTTAGTATAATCCAATTTGATTTCAGTATCTGAGATTATCTGGATGTCACTAGGACAGCTTATCACCCCCTTTGTTGAGCCAAACTATTTTGCATTAGATTTTGTAGATGTATCTGTAATCTGCTGTGTCCGAGAATAAATTTATGTGTTAATAATGGGTAGTATCAATGCACTGGTAACTGAAGCTTATGACTTGTGCTTGTATTGGCAAAGAAAACACTGGTCATGAAAGCACCCCGTCATCCCCTCAGGGTAGACAAAGCAGCATTTTGTCATTCTTGCTTTCCTTCACCTGCCTTTTTATTCCAGCATGTAATCTACTAACTTAATTCAAGACATCTTTGCTGTACTCAAAGGTTTATCATTCAGTGCCATTGAAATGAATCTTTCTGCCTTGCTTTATGTAAACACAGTTTGTATGAGCCATAATTTGATCTAGCGTTCCATAGCCTTAAAGTTCAAGGCAAAGGCTTGAACACAGGTGGCAGTGCCATCACCTTCTGTAGGACAAGCTGGGACTGCAATAACATTATAGGTTCATAGGTACTTACTAGGATATTGATCCACGAGGATCTTTAGAAACCTAGCAATAAATTCCCATGTTGTTTTAAGCCCTTATATCTTATGTATGAGTAATCCAGAGATGAGCAGAACATTTACATGTTGTCCTTATCCCTGAGGGACAGGAATGTTAAGTCATGGATTAATTTGTGGCTACCTATCCATTCATTCAGATCATGTCTAAATAGTGTAAAAGAAATGTTCTTTTTTATGTGAAAAGGAAAGTGATTCCAAAGAAATGGCATTGTGATACATACCGATCCATGCAACATTTTCTGTTTATGTTGCAAAAGAGAATGGAATGTCTTGAGTGGGTGTTTATTTCCCATTGGACTTGCAGATGTCAGGGTAGGGTCTGCTGAGGCTCTGTATGCGAGGCAGAGATCATCCCTCAGTAGCCTGTATGATACTGAGAAGATAAACAAGGCTTTGAGACTATCCTCATGTTTTACACTTTAAGCTCTTGATTTTTTTTTAGTAAGAAAGCAGTGTGGCCTGTGATGCCTGTGCACTGGCCCAGTAATCAAGGAGCCTCAGTCCTCACTACTAGCACCAGTGAGGGATGTGCACATTGGGAGGATAATAAGTACACAGTAAAGTACAATTTCCCTTAAGAGCACACAGAGATCACAGTCAGTCTGGGGCTGGTTTCTCCCTCTCTCTCCAGATCCCCAATAAGACTTCCCACTGGCACAGTTATATGGTTCAGATCTCAGCTGAGTGGTCAAGCCAAAACCTCCAACACCCTCTCTGTCCAATCAGTGCTTCATGTCCCTGCCCAAGTAGCTGACACACACACACTTTGAGATTTGATTTATATAGAAACACACAGACACTCCTGGGGAAGGCTGGCACAGGTTCACTAGCTATACCCCCTTCTGCACAGACTATAAGGTAGAAATCACTGCCACCAACCACTCTTACTTATAAGCTACCATAAGGCCCCTTCCCAAAGGTTGACCAAATCTACTGTGCAATGTTGCTATTATCCAAATGTAAGCGTGACCAAACTTTTAAAACTATTTAGGAGTGGCCTATAGAGTGTCACAAAATACATATGCAAGTACTCTAAGAGCTTAAATATCTCTAAACAAACCAGTCACAATTAAAAGTTTTAAATATATTTAATAATAAATAATAAAAGAACAAGACAATACTCAATAACTCAATACGGTGACAACAGAGTTCAGAATCGCAGGAAATATTTTAAAACAACATTGCAGGACAGTCTCACATAAATACAGAAAACATCTAGACTAATCTTACTATATTCCTATCTATCTCTAAGAGAAATGCTGTAGTCTAGTACTTACTATTAGCAAGCAAATACAAGTGCTGAATGGATGTTTCTATGTCCAGAGACAAATACAACATGCACAGACTTTCTGAAATAGTTCTTAAATTACTATCAAACATTTCTGCTGGGTTATCTCAGATTACATCATTCTTGTCATCTCTGCCTTTAGTTTCCAGGCTAAAAGGAACTTAAAATATAACATCTCTGTGTTAAAAGGTACTTATCTCTCTGAAGTTTTGCCTAGAACTGGTTACATTCTTGAAGCTCAGCACATAACATACAGTTTTCAATAATTTGTAGGACAAGCCTATGGATCATATTATTTACAAATGACATAGAATTATTTACAAAATTCTAGCTAGCTGGGTTGGCAGTGTCACATTTTTATGTAAACCATATTAATATTTTCAAGTAATAAATAATTATTTACAAAATTCCAGGTAGTTGGCTGGCAGCATCTCCATTTGTCACATGGCCATTCAAGTTGTGCCAGATGTTTGGACAGGTAAATATGATCAGCTGATGAATGTAGAATACAGTGGAATAATCACATCCCTGGACCTGGATGCATTACATTTAGTAATAAGTTGTGCAGTAAAAAATTATTTTCTTAAACAGTGGATGCATGGTGATCAAAGGACAGCTCATTGTCTGCATTGGTACCCAGGTCCATAACTAATAGATCAAATTTTAGGGGTGTTTTTTCCATTTGATCGCTAAAGTGGACTACTTGCTTTATGTAGCATACTATTATCTGTGTATTGTCATTTAGTTTTAGTCTATGGTTTTGCTATCAGCTATTGGTTTAGATAGGCCCTCTTGGAAGATCTTGGTGTCCTCTAAGGACTTTAGGATTTCAAGAGTCTTCAGTCATCTGAAAACTTGGTCAATCATAAACCCTTAACAGTGGCTTTGATCTTTAAGAAGTAAATACCAAAGAGGAGTAGCCCAAGCCCTGAACCCTGGGGTACACTATTAGTGACAGGTCTTTTGCAGAAGGTAGAGCAGCCCACCCTAATATCCTAGATTCCCTTGTGAGGCAGTTTAATATCCAGTAAATTACATAGGGATTAACATTTAGTTGGGATAGTTTATCTATGTTACCTGAGTGTGGGATAGTGCTGAATGCCTTTGTGAGGTCTAGGTATGGAGTGTGTACTTATTTGCCCTTACTTCAATAATCTTCCAAAAAAAGCCAGATAAGTTAAGTAAGCAGGATCTGCTCATGACAAATCCCTATTTTATTAGGTGAAGAGTTTGCAGGTTACCTATTTCCTTATTTACTAATTCCATAGTGGTCCTTTCTATTGTCTTACAGATTAGGCTAGTCAGAGGTATGGGTCTATAACTTCCTAGGTTCATTGATGCCTCACTTTTGTGCAAGGGGATGACACTTGTTTTTCTTCTTTGTTTTTTTTTTTTTTATTTTACATATCAATAGCCAATCAAATTAGTTACAACTACAACAAAAATGAATTATATTCAATGTCCCTAATGAACTATACAAATAAAAACAGTTAACACTTCTCTAATAAGTTTTACAATTTCTGCCAAGCAGTTAACTGATGTCTTGTATTACTAGTTCTCATTTTTATGGTAGAAAGTTCATTATTACAAAGTGATTTAGCTAAAATGAGTAAACACCGTTAAATGAGATAGTAGACTTAGTTTTCCAAATTTTCATAACAACTTTCCTTGCTATTGATAAAATTGACCATAAAATATGTATTTGGAATGCTGGTATGACTTTTGGGATTGGTACTTTGAATAGTATAACAGAATCTGTAATAACGCAGTTATCAGTCCACAATGCTTTACAAAAATACCTAAAATCTGTCCAAAAAGATGTTACCATTTTACAATTAATGATCATGTGTAACCAATCAGTATCCAGTGCACTTCTCCAACATTTATATTATGTTTTTTTTTATAGTTTATGGCAACTAATACTTGTTTTTCTCCATTCATTCAGCAAGAAGCCTGTTTGAGGCTGACAATTAATAACTTCTGCAGATGTTTTGGCAGGTCTTTTTTCATATTAAACAGAAAGCAGCCTGGTATGTTAGTCAGCTCCATAGAAGCAGTGTTCTTTTCACTGGATAGTGCCTTGAGAACTTGTTCAAAGGAGATTTGAGGGATGGGTGTATATGCGGGAGGATGATGTTGGAATGGAGGAGGGGAGAGAGCATGAAATTAGAACTAACTTTATCGACCAGTAGACTAGCTAGTTAATAGCTATATGTAGCCACTAGCAGATTGGCTATGTCCTCTTGTGATCATTTCCACTCATAATCTCTTAGGTCAGTAATTTTGTTTAGCAAGATCTCACCACTGACTAATTGTCCAGGAATGCATACATGAGCACAAGACAAGCTGTACAGCCTAGCCTGTCTTGCCATTTGGAAATGTTTTTCTTCTCCGGAATGTCAGCTACTAGTTATTTGTTCTCATGTGAGGTAGTCTCCATCAAGTTGACTGAGCCTCCTATTATACCCACGCAGATTTATAAATATCTAAAATATATCCATTCTGTAGGTATTGAAATAAGTCTTGTGTGCCATATATTCCATGCTGACTGAACATTTTGAATATTTGACCTGCCTGCTTAGCTATTGAATGTCTGAAGGTTTTGGATTTTATTACTTATTAGATTATCAGCCCTATTGTATATGAGAGTTTCCATCTTTGCTAAATAGAGCACTGGATGACCTAATTCTCAAAAACAACAATTAATTCTGATGATTTTGGTAGTTAATGCCATATTTCAAACCTGCTTCAGAAGGTGGTATGTGACAAACTTGATTCACACCTCCAGGAACATAAGATCTGAACCATTTCAGGGTGGAGTTTGGACCGAACACAGTACAGTGAATGTACTTACCAGGGTAGTAAATAAAGGATCAGTGCAACTATTTAGTTCTATTCCTGCTTAGTTTCTCTGTGGCATTTGACACAGCTGATCCAGGTATAATTTTGGAGTGAACACACACTTTCTGTAGACTTTCATGAGCTGTTCCTTGACTGTTTTGCCTCCTATGTCTTGAGTCATTCACAGAGAGTAGTTTCTTTAGTTAAAGACTCATCTGCCTACACCCTGAATGGAGATGTTCCTGAAGGTGTTATTTTGGGACTAGTGTTGCTCAGTGTGTACATGCATGAAAATTTTCGAAAGCTAGGATTTCAGTGTTATTGTTACAAAGGAATAATGCAGTTTCTACCTCTGTCTTTTCCTGCTGACAGTGTATCCTTAATTAATTAACTTCTTGGCAAACAGTTTTCACTGTGTCCATCTTTGCATTTACTGTAACTGCTTCAGATGGCACACATTGAAGCTGGAATTTTGTTTCCTAATGTTTAACTGCTGCATTATCTGTTGGAGTGATAGACTGGAATTTATCTCTAGGGTATATGATCATTGAAGCAGATCCATGGTCCCTAAGTCATCATGGTACCATCTCAGGGAATATCAGCAAGAGCAAACATATTTTATCTTCTTAAGACCCTTAAGATGTGTGTTTTAAAAACATTGATGGATTTTTCTTTGGTCTACTGCATTTCTCTGTATCTGAGGTTCCTCAGCTCAAAGCTTGGAGAACTAGAGTCAGTGCTAATCTTCACCTTTCAGCCACTAACTTTATGTAAAGTTTTGCTTTCCAGCCAATAGTTTGTGCTTCCCATTACTGTATTACTACCATATTTTACCAGTATTCTAGCACCTAAACTGGTTGTATGCCAGATCAAAGGTTGTTTATAAGCCTCCTCTTTTGGGTTAAGTTCTCCACAGGTTTCCTCTATACCTCGAATAATTTCTTGTACACTATTGTCTGATATTATTGGGATTGTGTCCTGAATTCCCTAAGATTCATTTTTTTTCTCACACTCTGCATGAGTAGATTTAATCTGTCCCTGAATACTTATATTTTTCACTTTGGTATTTTACTTCTCATTTAATTAACTAACGTATTTATTTTTATATTTACAAGCAATTTAATTCAATTCTGAATCCATTCAGTCCTTTCTGCTTTCTCTTTATGTATGCTTTCTGTTCACTTTTTATTGTAATGAGCTTAGTTATAAACACTTTAATAAATCTGACTTTGATATTCCATCTCAGCTGTGTTTATTGGCTTTGCCAAGTATTTTGATTTGTCAGATTACAATAGTCTTCTGTTATGTAAGCTCTACCATGTTGGCTGTCCAAGTACGACCAAACATCTGGCCTAACAGCCATCTCACATTTTAATCTATGTTTTTAATCCCTGTGCAGTATGGACCCTCAGCTGACCCTGGTGCTCTTCCTCCATTCTGATACTAAAAGCCACTCCTGCCCCCCCACCTGATCTAATACTTGCCTTTATGTCAGAAAAGAAGCCGAGGTATCCCAATATATTACTTATGCCCTCCATATTCCCTATCCCACACCTGACATACAGTGATTTAAAACCATTAAGGGGAAGAATGCATGTTAGTGCATGCTTCAGGATTGTAAGCTAAGATAAATACTCCAATTTCATTACAGACGGCTATTGTCCAGTGCTTAATACTGAATCCTAAGAGTAAGTCCAAGGGTAACCATCTTCATCCATGCTTATTCCAATTTCTAATAAGAGTTTGTTCTTGGTCATTAAAATACATCAGCCAGAAGCTTTCTGTGATACTTTGTGCATATGACCTGATATTGTGCATCCAGCAACTAGGTGAGGGTATGTTTTTTATGAGAGAAAAATTAATTTCAGCAAAAATACATGTATGGATTTTGGTACTCCACCAAAACCATCTCATGAGTGCACTTGACACTGTCTGGCAACTTATAAATTAATAATTGTTACCACTATGGAATCTCACATTTGACTAGAAATGTCCATGACTTTTAAACACCAGACTGACTTTCTTCACAGGAAAAAAAATGTACAATGTGTTAATATGTTTGCATAACATAGAAACTGAATTTGAGGTGTTAACAATAAGACCTGATTCAGTAGTTGGAGTCAGTACTTCATTTATAGTTGGAGTAAATTTCAAACGCTTTAAGTTCATAGAGATATTCTGCACACAAATGTTGTGTTATCTTAATTTCTGATTTGTCAAATATGAATGAGAATCCCTGAGGTTCTTTTTATGTATGAAAGGGACACTGTAATCATTTCCATGCTTCAACAGAAATGGTCTGCACTGGTCACCTCAAGCCATTTGAATATTGGCTAAGATGTTTTCCATCCCATAGTGACTGTTTTAGGCAATGCTAAATAGATAAACCTGGTAACATAACAAAAACAAGCAAAGGAAAATATAATTGTACTATTGATCAGTGCTAGGAGCCTAAACAAGAAATTCCGCTCGTTCCCTGCAAGCCCTCCTCACACTGGAGAATGTAGACATCCGTGTAGTGACCATAACATGGTTGCAATCAGTGAAGAGTACTTCAGCTGTGCAGGGCTATAAACACTTCTATACATTTAGCCCAGCTACTAAGTAGGGGTATCTCATTCGTCATTCAGAAGAGATGCACATCAGGGCTGGTAAAGCAACTTGATGTCCTAGAGCTTCTGCATGTAAAAGTCACCATCAGTAAAGCCCCTTCCCATACTCTAGCTAGCTACACAATGCCATCTATAGCCCAGGAGTACCATAGCACCTACTTATATGATCTGGAGTCAGTCCACATCAAACCCAAAATCATTTCCCTGCGTGTCCTCAACTACTCATCTATAGGGTGGGAAACATGTAACACAAATGCTCTGAGCCACCAAGTCAGAGAACCCACTAGGGGAAAAACATCCTTGATCATGTCCTCACAATTATGGGGCAATTATGCTCCACCCCTTTTGTAACAGCCTGACTCGTCAGGTACAACCACAAACAATTTTTATTTTTCAAATTAAAACTAAAACCAAAGATCTCCTTTGTCTCTGGAACTTTTAGGAATTTCTTCAAGGCAAACTTCCTTTGCTAAGTGATACCCTGGTAAATTCAAATCCCCCCAACCCAGAAAACTCTACTGCTTATGCAGAAACATACACCGCTAACTTACATCAGTATGTAAACAGTTACATAGAAGCAGATGTACACAGTAGAAACAAATGAAGAACGAACCCTAAAAACAATCCTCCCTGGCTGAACTACAATAATCAATATGCTATATGCTTTATAACAAAAGGAAGAAAACTGTGGCCAAAAATTAGAAGTGCATCTGTGAGTTGTGACAATGTTCATGGATGTATCCTGAATAAGATGAAGCACAGCTTATCCATACCCCTAATGACACTGTTCTCCATTTTTGTTCCATGCCAAGTGAATTGAGGACAGCAGCAGCAGTCATATTACTGCTAAAGCGAGGACCATTCACTGAGCCAGGTAACTACGTCTGACCAGCCTCATATGAAAAGCTATGCAAAGACTTATGGAATTAATCAGTAAGGAAATAGGAAACCTCCAAACACTGGAACCATCCCAGTATGGTTTCATCAAAGACAGCTTATGTTTACTCACCCTTGTAGACATTTTCAAAGAAGTCATCAATGCAATATATAAACGCAAGACAGTACACACCACATTCCTTGACCTTGCCAAAGCTTTTGACACCACCATCTCAGGTGTGATATTCTATCATTTAGCCATCTTCCTCATCTTTTCTCACAGAGAACCTGCTTTTACTGAAAACTTTATCTCCTGCATACATCTTGAAAAATATCCTGGTGTGTGCACTGTATCCGCCATCATGTGTTCAGGTGCTTCTTGTCTCCCCTTAACATGAGACCCTTCTGCCATAACAGCACCACCATCCTTTTTGGACTCTAGACACTCCATAATATTTGACCATTGATTCTCTGCACTGTTTCTGTAGAGTTTGCCACAGCTTTCATACCTGAAATCACATGGGCAATCCGCCATCTTTTTCATACATATAATTGTCTTGCAAAGCCTGCCAATGCTGTGTCTGCCATAATGGCCACTTCTTTTTATACAGTATGTCTCCATATTTATCAGTTCATATAAACCAAACACAACTCAATAAAATATAATCAAGAAACTCTACTTACTTTGAGGTCACATCAGAGTAATACTCAGAAGGATTCATATCCTTTCTGACTTGTAACATGTTTCACAACTTGCCACAAAACACTGCTTCTCAGACAGTTGCTTATATTTCATAAAGCACCTTACAGGAAATCTCCCAAATGACAAAGGTCATAAAAAATCATTGCATTCGGGTAAATGCCGAACTACTGGCAAACATTTTCTGAAACTTTGCAGTTGACTTAATTGTGGATCTTCCCAAGAATACAACAAGTAAAATGATTCATAATATTCATATACCTCAGCTGCCTGTTCATTTTTTTACAGACATTTAATTTCCAATTGAAAACTTACTTAAAATATTTATAAAACAATCCATTGGCAAAGTTTGTTTGCCTGCTCTTACAACCTTCACATACCCCAGAGTGCTTAACATAAAAAAATAATAATAAAGCAAAGAACTAAATCTCTTTTGTTAAAATCTGTAAGACATGAAGTAAAAGAAAGGAAGCAAAAATTAAAGTTCCAATTCTGCCATTATTCTTATCATATTTATAAAATAACGAGCCACAAAAGAAGGAGAAGAGACCTCACAAGACTATTTGTTCCAGATCATTAGAACACCCACAAAAAATCATCTTAGATTTACTGAATTAATTAAATAACCATTCTGTTAGAATGAAACATAAAAAAATATATTTCAACATTTAGTAAAATGATGGCCTTTAGACATAGAACACTCAACAATCCAAGCTGACAGTATTAGAAGTAAACATGAGAAAAAAATGCAGGTTGTGCTGAATGTGTGCTCTAGACTAAAATGCCACATTCTATGAAAATCATGTATTTTTTTTTGAAAGTCAGACAGTCCAGATTTGGGATTTACTGGTATTTCCCTAGAAAATGTAAAATAAGTGTCTCTGATTATAGAGATCTGGCTGGATGAAATATTTTGTACCTTATTTAGAGGCATCCATTTATCCAGGTCTGTATGATGTTTCGAGACATAGACAGGGTAATATTGAATATGGTGAAACTATCTATTTTAAATAACAGGTTGAACTGACTTGGGTAAATTCTGTGAGTACTGTCTGCTCTGACTTTATTTATTTATTTCTGTTTGTTGACTAGGATAGCCTGACTCTGTTAAAAATCTTTTTTTCAGTAGAGCATAGGGAGAAAGTCGTTAAAAAAACATCACACATGTTGAAGAAAGTAATACATTTTTTAAAGATCATTAAAAGTGAAGACAGAATTAACTTTTAACAATATATCAAAACATGTTCAGTATTGACATAGTTATCACATAATGAAGGTGGTAGATAGTGAACTCAAAATAACCAAAGGCAACTTTAAGCAATTACATTGGTGGAGATAATTGAAATGTGGTGGGGATATACTATGACAGGTCAATGACCATTACCTGTGATTGAATAAAAGTTTCATAGAATGCCTCAGTACACAATATACCTTTTAACCTTTTATTGCAAGAACTCTGGACAAGGCCTTAAATAAAGTGGGGGAGCAAAGGATCAAAACAGGGACAACTTTTAAATGTTGCTCTTATAAACTTAGAAATTTGTTAACAGGATTTGTGTTATCATGCATTTTTTGAAGAATATGAAGTCTGAAACTCAAGTGTTTATCATTATTTAGTGACTTCGGTACTCAGTGATTTTACCAGAAAAACCACAAAATTTATGAGGAACAGACCAAAAATATAAGGCAAAAATCTGGACAGTTGAGAGATATGAGTCTGCTAGGAAAGGAGACCCACAGATATTTTTGTCTGAGTCTGAGGCAGGCATCCATCAGGTACTGGTGAGGGAAGACATTGCCGAGTTTCAAATGGAGATCCAGCATGTGGCTTCGACCCCATAGACAATATTTCTGGACATGCCAAAAAAGCTCATTCAAAAGATTACACACTTCTCTCCTACTCCTACTCCTTCTTCTTGAAAAGGGATTTTGGGGGACTGGTTTAATTCTGCATGATCATTTCAATCCTTATTCCCAGCTTCTTCCTCTTCTGCTACATTTAAGAGGAAGAGAATTTGGTCTTCTTCTGGAGAAGAGGTTGAAAATATGTCAGAATCTTAACATAATAGATTAGATTATATTTCACAAATTTCTACCCTCACAGCATGTGTATCAGCGTCTACAGATACCCTTTCCTCAGATTCTCCAAAGGAAGAAATCTTCTTCAGAGATGTATCTAAAATGATTTTTTTTTCAAATGTGAAGTGAAAGTGGTATCTGATTCCCAAAAGAGTTATGATAACCTTAGCATGGAGTCTACTAAACCTGTGACCATCTGTCCATTCCATACCACTCAACCTCTTACAGCAAGAATTCTGGACAAAGCCACCAATAATGGGGACAAAGGCCCCAAAATAGGGACACTTTTTAAACATTACTCTTACAAACTTAGAAAATTGATAGAATAACATGTTTTGCATTAGCATGAATTTTCTGAAGGACATGAAGTTTGAAACTCAAATGTCTGTCATTATTTTCTGATTTCAACCATCAATTATTTGCCAATAATTTGTCAGAAAACCACAATATTAAGAGAAACAGACCAAAAAATATGAGGCAGAAATGTGGACATTCTGTATAAATCTGCACAGTTGACAGATATGCTCCAGTCTTTGGTGCTTTGGAAGATGCTTTTCTGCTGCATCATTATATCCAAATGTTAAATCCCTGACTACAAAGAAACTGGATAAATTGTTCAGAGTCCCATATTCCCACAGATATCACTATAAAAATCCTTCTGCAGACCCTACTGTTATATGCTTAGATGCAGAGATAGATGCTAAAGTATTCTGTTCTATGAAGTCTGTCCATATTGACAAGTAAGGCCTTCCATTTCATAGGTTTGTCAGAAATGTTTACATATATTCTACTTCAGCTTTTAGGGCTATACATTGCCAGACTCATATGTCTACGTACCTTTTCCCCATTTTTGCAAATATAGAAGAATTTTTAACTACCCTCCCTAACTCTGAAGATAAATTCAGTCTTTTAGAAATGTTCAGTTCTGTATCACAGGTTGCTAAACATTCTTTCCAATGTGCATATCATATTGATGCTATCCCCAGGGCTTCTGTTATGGGCACCTGTCATGAGAAGAAAGGCCTGGAGAAGACTTCAAAATGTTCCAGAACATGTAAAGTTACAATTGTTAGATCCCCCTCTGGAAAAAGACCTTTTACTGGGTAATTTCTTTCCTGAGTGTCTTAAAAACTGGAAGTGAATACAAATTAATTCAGTGGGTTAGGCAACTCTTTATATAACACATTCCTAAATACCAAAGAAGCTACTCTTCTAAACTGTTTAAAAAGAAATGACAGGGTGACACTAAAAAGAAAGTGAATTAATCTCATGGATTCTCCTTCCAAGAGAAAGATTTATGATTAACTTTGCCTCCTATCTCCCCCCCCCACCCCAGTCTTCCTTTCAAAATTGCAAGGAAATTTTCCCTGTGTCTTCCAGCCTGATAATCAATATCATTAGACTCTTGAGTGGAAAATATAATAAACACTGCCACAGGTTCCAACACGGATTCCCTCCCATTCCATCTGGATTTCTGCATCCTCCAAGGGACCACCATTATCTCTGACTCAGATCATTTCAGGACTTCTATTTCAAGGGATCATATAAACAGTACCCCTATGCAAATATTGCAGAAGCTTTTATTTCAGATTTCTTCTGATTCCCCTGAAAAAAAGGCATTTTAGACTTTCCAATCTGAAAACTTTTGTTCATGTTCCAGAAAATTGAAAATGTTGACTCTGCAAACTTTTAGCTGAGGCATTCATGGTCACACTGAACTTCAAATCGCCATTAACAAAAACCATAGATGTTTTTAAGGTTTCATTTTGCTTCTTTACCATTGGTTTGTTTACCACCACAAGAATCTTCACCAAGTGTCTTATTCCAGTGATAAATTGCTCATTGCAGGCTTCAAGGTACTTACTTATACCTTTACCTGAATGATTTCCTAATCTCAGCAGCTAACAGCCAAAATACTCTGGCATCATTACAGATCACCATGAATTTTCTCTACAACCTAAGCTTCACAGTAAATTTTAAAATAAGTCATGCTTGATTGCTTCAAACAAAATAGTTATGCTTGGATGTTATCTGCCCACCTGTCTGATGAGATTCTATTCCCAGAAAAAAATGATTTTTTTACTAGCCATCTCTTCCTCAGTCTTTCTCAGCAGAAAATGTCTACTGCAGGAGAATTTCAGACAATTCTAGGATTCATGACATTTTCTATCATTATTATTTCATTTATCAGATACAATAGTCCCTTAAATATTTTTTGGCCTCAGCATTCTCATGTCCTATCTTTTCCAATTCCTGTACTTAGCTTTATGACAAAAGAACTCTTTCAATAGGCCAGTCATGTCCAAGGAGTTCCTTTCCACCCAACCCCTCTCAGTCAGTAACTGTAGATGCCTCTGACTTTGCTTGGGGGGCTGTTTTTCATATTCTCAAGGTCCAAGGGACTGGGGAGACACAGCACAGGCATAAATATGTAAATCTGAAAGAAAACATGCCCCTCATAAATTCGTGGCAGGTCCTAAATTAGCTTTGGTCTCCCAAAACTATGTTACTGATCAGGAGATACCACAGTGATGTGATACATAAACAAATGAAGGGACAATATCTTACCCCCCCCCCATTCCAGACTAGCCATGATTGCCTGGATCATACCAATTCAACAAAACTTAACCCTACATGCCACCTACATTTTATTGAACACAGTAGCAGACTCTTTAAGAAGATCCTAGATAGACCCTCATGACTGATTTCTACACGCACACACAGAGGTCTTCCTGCACATTTGCCACCAGTAGTGAACTCCAAAGCTAAACCTGTTTGCCTCCTTGCTAAACAGACAAATTAAACAGTTCCGTTCCAGGGGACCCTGCAAAAAAGACCTGGAAAACTAGTGCATTCCCAATTCCCTAGATGGAGAATGTTTATTTCCTCTAATTTGCAAAGTTCTTCAAAAGATCAAGAAGAACATTTCAAATATTTTTTTTTTTTTTTTTGCTGGACAGGATTGTTTCTGCCTTCTCATGGAATTGGCCAGAGGCAATTACCAAAAACATACAGAGTGGACTTTATCACACAGGATAATGGTTTCTGGATTCATCCTTACATTCAAAATCTAATTGTGTGGATGATACACTTTTGATCCCTTTTAGGCAACTTTTTTCAGACAGTATACAGCAGGTTTTGAAGGAGACAAGAAAAAAACTGAGCCAGAAATAATTTTCTGCTTGAAATATTTTTATTAACATTTTTTGAAATAGAAAATAATTACAGAAATTATAAACTTTAAAATATCACACAATAAAAGGATATGGTGAATGATGGTTTTGAAGAACAAACAAAATTATAACTATTTACAATATGATAGTAAATTAGACAAGACAATTTCTAAAAAAAGAAAAAAAATCCCAACAACACCCTGAATAAGTAATAACTCTGAATAAGTAGAAGAAGATGTCGATTCAATAAGGGCCAAAACCTTCAACCAAGGATCATTCCTCAATTTGTTTGAAAGTAATATTCTCTCTTTTACTTTAATTTCTTTAATTGCAATAACCTTTAAGAAAGTAAGCAAGTCTTCAAATTTTGATTTTGAAGAGGATTTCCAATTCCCTGTAATAGTTTTTCTGGCTAAAGCAAGTATAGTCCAAGTTAAATAAGAAAAATCTTTCTTTTGTGTATCTGTTCCTGAAACATTAAAGAGAACCATTTCTTTCATTAATATAAATGTATCATTCCACAATGCTTTAAAATCTTGAATTTTTACCCAGAAATTCTGAACCATAAAACAATAAAAAAAAGTGACAAATTAGCTTTAATTTGTTTATTACATCTCCAACAGTCAGAAAGATTTTCTTTTCCCATTTTAGGAACTCTTACAGGAGTTATAAAAGATCTAAGCAAACATTTTCCAAGTAAATATACTCTCCAACAAAAGGTCCAAGATGTATTTTTAGCTGAGGAAGATGTTGAGTTTATTTTGTTCAGTGAAAGCTATAAAGTATTCTTAAGAAACAAAGTTCCAAAATTTCTTATCTGAATTCATATAATCCTTGGCTAGAATTTGATATATTTTTGAGATTAAATTATTAAATTCAGGATGATTATACATAAGTTCAAATAGAGTTGTAGAGTCCATTCAGGAAATTAAATTAAAATAGAGTTAGATAAATAAGAAGACTTAGTTTGTAGTGATGTCAAAATTAGTTGTAAATAGTATAATTCATTAGTATATATATTAAAGTCCAAACAGAGAGTGTCAATAGATTTCAAAACACTGGCAACCATAATACAAATGTTTATTATTCCAAGAGTTAAAATATGAGGAAGTAGTTTATTCATAATGTTTTTAGTTAATGAAAAATGAATTAGAAATTTAACTAGAATTTATAATTTAAATTATTCAATATTATTCTTTTAAACATTTTTAAGATTGAATTTAAATAATTAGAATTAGATGAATAATTTGTAGATACTTGAGTATATTTACAGATAAAAAAACCCAGAAAGAATTATAAAATTTAGAATTTATTGAGTCTGAATAGTTTAGCTTATTGGAATTCAATAACTGAAAATGTAAGATTTTCCAATTAGATATATAATGTATGTCTATCCAATTAAAAAAAAAACATTTTAATAATTGCCACTTTTGCATACTTTTCTATTATTAGAAAAGATTGCACCTCCATTTTTCCAAGGTCTGAAGTGATGATTTATATTAAATCGAGATTTAGTTGGATACCATAAAAAGTTTATAAGTAATCTATTTATTGTTTTTATTTGTTTCTTGTTTGGTGGTAATATAAGAGATTGTGTTATGTATAAAATATTTGGAAATAAAGACATTTTAATAATAATAATTTCTACTACTATCCAAACTCACAAATCTCCACCTATCCCCTCCGCACTTGCCTGGTTTAATAGTTAACTATCTGGCAGGGAACAATCTGTCAAATGGTTCTCATCCTCTTCACCTTTCCTTCCCATCTCCACTGGTGTTCCCCAAGGCTCCATCTTGGGACCCCTTTTGTTTAACATCTTCACCAATGATCTTTACACCTCATGCAAAGAATCATCCCTTATTCAGTATGCCAATGACTCCACACTTATATCCATCAAAAATAACATTCCTGAACTACACTCCCTGACCCAACAGGCCCTACTATCCACTGAACAATGGCTCTCTCACAACCTGTTGATCATAAATCCCAAAAAGACCAAACTCCTACTTTTCCTTCCCTGTTCTCTTTCTCATCACAAAACCTCCTTTTTTATTACATCTTCTAACAATACAAATATCCATTCTGACACCCACACAAAGCTCCTAGGGGTCATTATCGATGAAGAACTCAAGTTCAACCTACACATACTCCAGTGTATAAAAAAAAAAAACAGAAACTAGGTCTGCTATATCGGAACAAAACATTCCTAACCCCTGAATCTAGACTTACCCTGGGCCAGGCACTCCTCCTCCACTCCCTCTTATACGCCATCACAGTTCTTACTAATATCCAGGCCTCCACTCTAAACAAACTGCAACAGACTTACCATAAAATAGCCAGATTCATTACTAACTCCCCATACAACTCAAACCACTGCATTTCTTTAAACTTTCTTCAATGGCTTGAACTTCCCCAGTTTCTGCTATCTTATCAATTTCATATGCTACACTCTATTCTTTATAAACCCTCCTTCTGTCCATCTCTATCTTCCTTAGTCTCCATCTACATCCCATCCTGGACCCTCCATACTTCTAAATGACAATTACTTGATATCTACCACCCAAAAAGGTCAGTAGGCAAACTGCTCTACAAACACTCCCTTGCCCATGCTTGGAACAAACTTCCCCTTGACTTACGTTCAATCTCCCACACTTCACACTTTAAAAATGAACTAAAAGCTTATTTTCTCAATTCCAGAACCTGCCCTTGCCATGATCCTACCTAGTCTTCCTTCCCTTTATGTACCCTCAAAAGGACCATACTTAGTACCTCATTACACCTCTCTCTCCAATGTGTCTACTATGCATTTGCACAATTTTCTACAAACAAAAAATGTTAATTGTTAACCTATTGAACTATATCAATGTAAAATTGTTACTTAGCTTCTTTTTAATGCAACTTTAATTTTTATGCATCTATCCCAACATATATGAATCATTTTGCTATAACTGCTATTATATCAATATTGTTTAAAATTGTACTTGTTTTAAAATGTATTACTGGAGAGTTTCTCCTCGGGTCTCCACTGAAAATGGGCCACAAGCCCAGTTGGACAAACCTGGTTAACAAATGTCAATAAACAAATAAATAAATAATTGTAATCTATCCTCAAATGAAATGTGTATTTTATTCCAATAATTAATAAGATTAAATAAATTATTACATTTTCATAGTTATAATTTACGGTTTCTTTTGTAGTATTGTAAATGTGAATACCTAAATATAATAAATTATTAGATTCTTTACCCAAATATGAAATATCTGTATTTACTGGGTTTTTCCTCATTAATGAAGATATGATTCTATTTGGAACTATTAAAGTATAAATTGGACCTTTTTGAAAATTATCAATTATTTTCTTTGGTTATTCTACTGTTTCTGGAGTGGAGTATTTTTTAATTGTTAGAAGGATATCATCAGCAAATAACATTATTTTGGAATTATGTTGCTTATTAATGTCTAAGCCTAAAATATTGATATTTGAATGAATAAGGATTGCAAATATTTAAATATCTAAATCAAATAATAACGGGAGAGGGGCAACCTTGTTTAGTTCCTTTAGTTAAATTTATAAAATTTGAAGTATATGAACCTAATTTACATATGCTTTATTATTCTTATACATAACCATTAGCAACCTAATACAATTTTAAGGAAAATCAAACAGGTGTAGTACTTTAAATAAACAGACCCAATGCAGAGAAGCAAATGCCATTTCATTATCTAAACTAATAAATACATATTCAATTTCCCTATTATTTATCACATTTATCAATGTAATTAATATTTAAATATTACCAAAAGTGTGTCTTTTATAAATAAATCCTGATTGATCTAAACTTATAATTATTGATAAAATTTATTTCATTCTATCAGCTAAAATTGACATGAATAATTTGTAATCTACATTAAGTAAAGAGATAGGTCTATAAGAAGAGCATTGTTGAGGGTCTTTACCGTCTTTTAAAATTGGAGTGATTAGTGAGTATTTCCATGAAGGAGGTATTTGATCAATGTCTTGTACTTTTGAAAAAACTTTTTGTAAAATAATTATAATTTTTTGGGGAAATAATTTATATAATTCAGGCATTATTCCATCATTTCAAAGAGATTTATTAGATTTAATAACTTTTATATTTTGAACAATTTCCTGTAAAGAAATAGATTTTAATAAATTATTTTTTGTGTAGCAGAAATCCTTTTAACTAAAGTAGAATTAATATTATCTAATACATTTTCTCCTCTATTCAATTCATTTGGTTATACTTCTTATATGTTTGGGATAGCTTGAATAAGATGCCATCTTTAGCTTTTCCAAAGATAACTCAGTTTTACATAATAATATTTCATTATATTTATCTTTAAGCTTTTTTTTATCTCATCTTTGCTCTGTCTAGTACTGTCTTCATCTTTTTTATATTTTCTTTTCATTTTAATTGTATAACTAACAATTCTTTATTCCATTATTTTAACTTATATATGTACCAGGAAATTGTTTTACCATAAATATGCACTTTGAATGAATACCAAATCATTATTAAATTTGATTCAGAAGTGTCATTAAATAGCAAAAAGGTGTCTATCTCTTCTAATAACCATGTTTTATATTCTTTCACTTTAGTAATATATGATGGAATTCTATTAATAAAAGTTAACTTTTTTAAATGTATTTCTATTTTTAAAACAAATGCATTGTGATCTGACAAAAGACACTGTATTATATTAAAGTGAATCATTTTAGATGTAATATTTTCAGAAATCAATAACTTATCAATTCTCATTTAAGTACCATAATTAAAAGAGTAATGGGTGAAATTTAAAGATTTTTTATTTTTGATATTGAAAGCATCTTTTCATTCTTTGACAGATTTTACAATAGAAAATAATTTGAAATTTCTACCTGAGTTGGATTCAGTATCATCTAATATATAGTTAAAGTCACTTCCTAATACTAAATTGCCCTTACTTATTTATTATAAAATCAAGATATTTGTAGCTAATTTAATTCCCATTCCAGGAAACCAATATAAGTTTATTAAAGTCCAGATTTGATCACAGTATTTTATAGTAATCAACATAAATTAACCCTGTTTATCATCAAGTGTAAATAAAATCTGAGCCATTTGAATCTCTTTTTCCACAATAGTGCTACTCCTTTATTTTTAGATTTAAAGGAAGAATGAGTTAAGGTTATACATTTATTAAAGTTCCAGACATTTTGAACTAGTTTCATGAAAAGTGTATTTCCTGAAGAAATAAGACACATTGTTTATGTTCTAAATATTTTTGTAAATCTGCCCTTTTTAGGATTATTTAATATATTAACATTTAATGATAATAAATGTATTTCCATAGTCTAAAGAGAAGAAAAAGTGATTTATTAACATTAAATGCAATCTTTTAATTGACATGTTTAAATGAATTAAAGTCTCAGGCAAAAGAAAGAAAACAGTAACATAAGTAAAATATATTATTTTCCATAAATCCTACCTGTGGAATAATTATTTCTAGCCCTCCTCTTAGAAAAGTGTATCTGAAGACTGTCTCCCCCAGCAATTAAGCAGCAAAAAAGTTTTCAAAACAACAGATAAATTATTATTGGAATTTGAATATAAATGTAATTTGTATGTAAAACAAATTTGAAAGAAAAAAAACAACTAACAGATAATAAGTGATTATAATTTTTGTACTTAAGTTACCACTCAAAACAAAAACATGGCAGCAGAACTGATGTCTAATAAAGTGAATCAGACGTTTGTATCTGTCACATCTACCAAATGAAAAAATGTGATAAAATTTAAATCTAAGAGAAATTGAACTTTAGTGAGTATGACAGTACAAAAAAGTTTACATATTTTGTCATGTTTCAAATTTCTTGCATAAATATCTTGATAAATTGTTTCCAAGTCAATGTAATTCTGTGATAATAGTACTGATTCCATGCTTGGGATAAACTCATTATGTTCATGTCTACTCAATATGGTCTTAAATTACAAGCAGTAACCTCTGCATGATATAGGTTTAACTTCTTATACTAACTCAGCTTTCTGTTGTAGATTTTCCATGAACCAAAACATCTGGTTGTAGTTTTATGAGATTAAAAACAATTCATGATTTGTGAATGCAACACTAATACAAACAAATATTTTAGTAGGTTTTCTATCTCACGTATGATCATGAATTATGCATGTAGTAAATGAGTACATTCTTATATTGCATTAACAAGCCAAAGGATTGAGGTCTTAGTTAATGTTAACTATAACTCAGACTCACATTTTGTTTTTATAACAAAGGTTTTCACATTCTCCTGAATTTGAATTCATAGACATCATAATTAATTATTTGTTGGTTTAATAATCAGATAATACTGAAAACTATATATAGTGAAGCATACTCTGTTATATTTGAAATGCTGTAAACTTACATTATATATATCATCTGTTCTCACAATTTAGAGTGCATTAACTCAGGCAACCAAACTGTATCAGATATCTACTGTTGTACATATTTAATACAAAGTATATTTTGTGAGGAATAAATCTTTTCTAGTCACCAAGTTCGATATATTATATATTTTTGATCTCTTTACTAAGATATAGTATTGATCAGATGAAGTGAGTTAGGCAATAACACTTTTGAAAGGGAAGAATTATGTTTATTCCAAATAATATTTCAATATTGAGATCTACTGTAGTATTCTACATTGTATTACAATACTATACAGCACATTTTATTATAAAACATTTTAATACATGTAATTTCTTATATAATTTTTACAGATTGTATATATAGTGCAGCAGCATAGATAACCTTACAAGTCCACATGCAAATCTGCAAATATGTACTTTTCAGAATGTGTCACTTTACTTAAACATGTTTACACTATTTTTGATGGTGCCTCTATAATAAATATACATACTACTCCAGTTCCTGCTGCTCACAGCCACTTAATATTATTTTGAGAAGTCTGACTTACATACATCTGAATTAGTTCAGATAATTCTAGATGTCCTTGATTATACATGCTTTTCTTTGAGTTGTTTAAAAATGTAGTTAATTAGATATAAAAAATTTTTTACTGTACATTGAATAGAATAAACTATCATAAAATAATCACTTTAGCTGTTTTAATACTAATAGGCTGATCAGTTTTATCAATGTCCAAAAGACTTATATTTAGTGAAGTGTAAAAACACAAAAATTAAGCTTCCAAAATATAGAGGTATTCTGGATCTGTCTCAAAGTGTATCTCAAGACTAGATGACTTAAACAGTTATTAAATAAAAAAAAAAACTTTCATTTTTGTGTTTAAATGTCCATACGTACTTACTCACTATATTTAATTGTGACTATGTTATATTGAAAGGGAGACATATGCTGTTACAATGGTCACAATTCTCTTCTATCATGTAGTATATATGCAAATGGATAAATACAGCATTCATAATAAGTTGCAGAGACTAGTTTAAATTATGTCACACTAAAGTGCTCTTGCAGTTTATTTTACAGAGCAAAATAAAAGCTTGAAAAATGAAAATAAACTGCGACAATTGGCAAGTTTTCCAAAGATTGCTATATGATGTTTTACAGATAGAAAGAATATAGTTAATCACAATCCCAATGAAAATAATACATTGTATGTTAAAGACATTTACTTAAAACAAACATTTTGTTTACAGCTACATTTTTTTAAATTAATAAAGAGCATTAGAGCCTCATACAGCTCCCATAAAAAAGAAACAAGTCAACTTCTTAAATTCATTTCCATTTTCCCTAAAGTACACAGTTTGTTACTTTAACTGTCAATAAACTGAGTCAGTCTAGGTTAATTATGAAACAATGTAAATTACTAATCTAGTTTTCTACTGCAACAAGTATACATTTGTAAAGTTATCCTATATATAACTTGGTTCTGAACATGTGCTCATTGGTTGAGGTTTGACACATACCCTGTGGTTAAACAAACAAAACATGCCTTTTATAGATTTCTCGAATAAAAACATAGTGCAAGGAAATTCCTGACATTCTGAAATAATTTATGATATATTTTAAGTAAAATAGAACCAAACAATTATATATTTTATTTTTTAAATGTCTAAAACATAGCTGCTAAATGTGATAGAGCAATCTGTACTGTGCATGTTCAAACAAATGTGTCTGGCTGAGAATTTTACATCAACATATTAACACTATTTTATGTCATTCTACATTCTGCCTTAGCAGTATGCTGATGTAAACTCAAATAGCCTCATAAGCATAGGAGCGTTTTAAGAAAACTCATTTGTTCAATTGTATTGCTTATATTATGTTTTATATACATAGCTATATGTACAAAGATTGGAGTTCTTCCACAGGAAACTACCACTGACGAGATGTAATGGAAACAACTCCCCCTGACAGAATCCTTCCCCCAAGCCAATGTGACTGCTAAGTCCACAATTTTGTGTGTGTGTGTGTGTGTGTGTGTGTGTGTGTGTGTGTGTGTGTGTGTGTGTGTGTGTGTGTGTGTGTGTGTGTGTCCATTTTTTGCAGGGCATAAATCCCCCTTATGCACCTTGATGTGGGAAGCAAGCCCTTCACACAGTCCAAACTTACATGTACCAACTCCATGACCACATTGACTCGAAAGGAGAACCCCTTCAAAAGGGCATCACCACCAGCCTAATCAACCAACAGTGACCTTCCACAGGGGAACCCCAATCCTCAGTGAGATTAACCTCAAACAACTAAATCTCAAGAGTTTGGACTTGATGCCCCAGTAGGGTAATGCTTATAATGTCTTTATATGCTCTATATACATTTGTACTGATGATCTGTACTGCATCCTACCTCTTTATCTACTATTACTTTGGATTCACTTCTGTCAGGCTTAGCCTAAAAATGTCTGCCTGAATCAGTGCTCCACCATTGTCAACAACTGGTAAGTAAAATAAAATAAATTAAAATATTCTTCAGTTGTGATGCATAAACACAGTGGATGACTACATACAAGCCTGAGAGCAGTAATATCTATTATCATAAAACCCAATATGAACAGCTGCATTTATGAAAAGTCATAACATTACATTTTAAGGAGCCATATTGTAATGAGAACTTATTTTAGGAGAGAGCTGTATAGACTTTTTACATCTCTGTTAGTAATTTTGAAATTTGGTTTCCTAAGCATTAAGAAAGCATTAAACAATGAGAAACCACTGTTTGCTATATAAGAGTTGCATATCTTTGTAGATAGTAAGACACAAGACTGAAGATGTTTGTTTCTAACTGCATGGTTGACACACAACCAAAAATCTAAACATCCTTTTTAAAACTGTTTTATACAATATACTTATAAAATAAGGCATATCTGTAGTTATACACATATATTTTTGGACCATCTGTCATGAATCTGTAGCAATATATGGAATTAGAGACTTATACATATAAGCAAGAAATCACTTTGACAGTTTTAGCATAGTTTATAGGCAAGACAAGACATCTCATTTCTTATCTTTAAATTTATATAGCTTACTTTAATATTTTTTTCTCTTCTTTCTTCTTCCCTTCCTCCTTTTTTGTTACTGTGTATATAGGGGAAATGTGTTTATCTTTGCCTCTGGAGATCATACTGATCATACCAGCATGCTTTCTGTTTTGAGAACATCACCACTATTGATATGATACATATTCACTTAATGAATTCACTTAATGAGCCTTAATATTGCAGTTAAAATGGAGTCATTTTTAATACAAGCAAGACACATGCTATAGAAAAAGAAATTAAAATGATTTCTAGAAAACAAGCAAATAAAATCAGTGCATGCCTTTTCAGGTTTTACTATAAGCCTGGAGTTGCTTCAACAATATAAGAATTAACTGAAACACTTTAGTAAAACATTATTGCTTTTAAGAAATAGAGCGATGTAATATAAGGAAGTTGCAGTTCTTATTAAAAAAAAAAAAAAATCGGCCTCTATTAAAATAAGACTGTACTCGGACATTCCATAAAACATTTGTATTAATAGCTGCTGTATTCTAGGTAGTAAAATCACCCCTTGAGCCAGACACCAAGAGTTTATAGCCATTAGTAAATTGAAAGAGCACGAACTGCAAACAAGCACCATCTCACAAACTCTGAACGAAAAGCACCCCAGGAAGTAACAAATAGTATTTTTCAATGGACGGCTCACATCCAAAGTGCAAAACCATATCAAATCACCTATACAAAGGAATGGAAACATAAAAAAAAAAAAAGAAAGAAAAAAAATAATTTTACCATCTCCACAATTCCTCTCCACAGGAATTCACCATTATCTCAGAATCCCAAAGCAGAACAAACACACAACAAATCTAAATCCGAAAATTTTCACAGACAACTCATCACTACACTTAAAAAACTTACAGATGTTCTAGTCCAATGTATTATAACAATATTATATAGATCTGACATTGTACCATCTTTTGTCTATAGACAAGAGCAACGAGGAAGTATAAAAGAGACAGTATTCATTAAATAGATGAAGTCCCCCTCACTTCTCCTTTTAAGTCAAACTTTTTTAAACAAGTTAAAAACAATAAGATTAATATATTAAATGGTAACCAGAATAATAATTACTTATATAAAACAAAAACTATTAATATATTTTCCCTTTCCCTCTATACTCCAAAACAGCTGAAATGTATAGCATATACTAGTATAATAACAAGTAAAGCAGTGTAAAAAAAAAAAAAAAAGAAAAAGGAAGCAAACAGGTTTATATGCAAATAAAAAGTTCTATGAATGATTATTATGAAATCAACAAAATAATAGAAAAAAAACCTTATCTGATATGATGCTGAAGACACAACAAGTTAAAAAATAAAAAAGGAACAAGATTTTACTTTAAAAATGGCTAGGCTTGTATAGACCCTAGCACCACTAGCCTAGTACCAACCTATGAACCTATGAACCTAAAGATGCTGTAAGATAATTTGTTGCATTAGTATCATTATTTTTTCAGAAGATCTGCCTTTGGAAACTTCTTTTTTTTTTTTTTTGCTTCTTTTTCTTCACATCTTTTTGTGGTAATCTTTTAGAGGTGGTAACCAATCTGTATCATCTGAAAGGGAAATGTTAATGTTTTTGATAAAAGAGAGAACTTCTTCTGTTGTAGAAAAACATCCTAGTGCATGAAGGCAGTTGAAGTTTTATTTTTGCAAGAAAGATAAGTTGTACTTTGATATTGTTCTGCTTAATGTGCTTTATTAATGGCCATGTTTTCTTCCTAATTTCCATAGTCTTGGATGAATAGTCATTATCAAATGTGGTAATCGAGTGGTTTCATTTTATAGGAGCTTTCAACCAGGCAAATTCTGACAGCAGTTCTTTATCCAAACAGGATAAAAATGTGACTATAATAAATATTCGTTTAGATGAAGTAGTGATAGTATTTGATTTGTCAATCAGTCTGTGAGCTCTTTGTATTCCAAAAGAGAAACTTTCTTGTAGATTAAGTACCATAGAAATCCATGCTGTTAGAAAGAATACAGTGTTATCACCCTCTGTTTTTTTCTGGCAGACCAAACATTCTTATATTATTTCTTCTTTCTTTGTTCTTCAAGTCATCTAGTTTCTCCATCAACCAGGAATTTAGATTTTTTTGAATTAACATTTGAGATTCATTTTCTTTAAGTCTAATATTAATGTCAGATTCTGCATTTTCAATACCCAAGACTTTAGTTTGAATCTGTTGAAATACGCCCTTGAAAATATTGATTTGTTTTTGACTGTTTTCTTTGATTTTTTTGAAGACTTTCTTAAAATCCATCTATTTTAATAGTCAATTCTTGCAGTGCTGATGTCACCTGATGTAGCTGCTCATCTTTCAGATTATTAGAAGACTCTTCCTTTGAATGCTTTGACAAGAAATTTTCTTTAAAATATTACCAAACTTTGGGATATGATAGAAAAAGTATTTAAAAATGTAAAGTTTGAATAAAGTGATAAATTAATAATTCTTCCTGTCAATAATTTTAAAAATATGTAGATCTCTGAAAAAGAGCTGTTAACTCTATGCCATCTAGACTCTGTCCCCTGCTGTCAGTAATTCTTACTTAGCCAAACAGAAAAGATTTTCTTGTAGGTGACAAAACGAGGAGAGAACATTTCTTCAGTGAGTGCATCCCTGGTTTTCCACTACCTGTGTGAATTGCTCAATTCTGGTGTAGCTTACACTTCAGTGAAGGCATATCTCCTGGCCATTTCAGCCTGTCTGACACTTTCTTCCTTCTCTTAAGTCACTTTTTGAAAGAGGGTTTGCATGTCAGGCCAACAAAAAAGCTGACTCCTTCTTGGGACTTAAATTTTGTTCTGGAGAAGTTAACTTTATCTTCTTGTGAACCTGTCAGTTTTTTTAAATTTCCAAGCTGGAAGTTAGGGGATGATTCTGACTTCTGCTAGATGAGTATCTGAGTTATAGCCTCTGATGTATATTCAGCCTCTCTTCAGCTTTCACAAAGATAGAGTTGTCTCTGAATTCACTATCAATCAGACTATCCAACATCCTGTTTTCTATTCTGTCCTAAATTAGAAAGTTGTTTGCACGTAAGCAGTTGCACGTCTCAAAAAGGCATGACACAAAGAAACAAAAGGAAGAGCCAGCAAAACCAAACCCCTTGAAAATAATTTATTGAATATAATAAAGACAGCAAAAAAGTGCACAGACCAGTTTCGGCTGGTATACACAAACACAGCCTTCTTCAGTGTGAAACAAGTATACTTTTAGCATGCCTTTATATATGCTGTAAATCAATCTGATTGGTTATTTAAAATTTGTCATTCAGACCGGGTGGGAAAAGCCCACCCAGCTTGACAATCCATTTTTTTCTCTTTAGAATTCAATAATGCATGCCAACCTGTTTTATTGGATTTTTTACCCTTGATAATGTCAATGATTGTGAAGGATGCTGAAGGATGAATTACATGATGTTTGCATAAAGCATTGTTCAATCTGCCCTTTTTGATGTTGCTGTTGTGCTCAGAAATTCTTAATCTAAGTGGTCTCGATGTTTGACCTATGTAAAATGCTCCACATGAGCATGTAGCTAAATAAATCAGCCAATCTGAGTTACAATTAGCAAATAATTTGATGTCATAGAGCTTGGAAGTATTTCTGCTAGTGAATTCTTTGGTTTTTGAAACTTGATGTTCAAGATTGCTCAGACTAATCAGTTATTTAATAATATTAAATATTTAATAATATGCTGCTCTAAGCATTTGAGCATTACAGTTTTTTGGATAAGCTAGCTATCTATTAACTTTTGAGCTTATATTTTATACATGTTTCCTTTCAAAACTGCATTTTAAAGTTGTATCTTTTAAATGTGCATTTTCTAATTTGCTTTTTAAAACTTGCATTTTTTAAAAAATCTGCATTACTTAAACTTGCATCTTTATAGAATACTAAAACAGATTTGAATGCAAAGAGTTAAGAACTAGTATATATTTTTTCATTTAACTACTTAATTACTAATTATCTAATTAAGTGAAAGAAAAAGCGGGAAATTAAGCAATTACATTTCTGCTATTTAAACATCAAGTTTTTCATTGAATATTGTAACCTGAAGAAGCATACAGTCTGTATGCGAAAGTGCTTGTTTCTTAATAAACTATTAAACATCTGTACATCGTGGTGATCCTTGCTTGTTGTTCCTGGGACTTTATTGGCTTTGTTTGCAAACCGAGATCCTTGGATGGTAATCACCTTATTTTTCTTGATACTTCTACTTATATTGGGACAGTATTACTATCACACGATGGATGCTAATGTGGTTGAACTGGACTACAATCCGATGCCTAAAGATAGCATGAATAAATGGAAAGATATTATAGATCAGCAAGCGAACCCACTTTTGGGTCTGGATTTGGACAGATTTTAACCAGCTGATATTAATACAGGTACTGTTGCTGATCATAAAGATTTTGTCCTTCACCTTAGAGACCTAGAGAATAATCTATACAAACTGCATAAACTTGTTTGGCAAAGACATCATTTAGAGGCTTGTCTCCATTTTAACGTGATTCCTAGAGGGATGCGCATACTATGTATGCCAACTTATGGTGACACACATCCCCTGCTATTAAAACAATGGCAGGAATTGAACATTTCTTTCAGTAAAAAATACATAGATCTCCTTATCAGTTACTTTGCACCTGTTGAGCGAGAGCTCGCCATCAAAGTTGAAGAACAGCATAAATATATGAATGATAATTTTAAAGGAGAAACATTTGTTAAAAAAGTTGATGCCATGTATTTACAAGTCTTGGCTTTTAGCGACAGACTTCAGCAAACAAAACATAAGAAACTTTTAAGAGATTATCATGATTTCACAACGGGTCAGATTTTTGTTTGGCCGAAGTTTGCTAATACAGATATGAACAATCGGCATTCTGTTTCCCCTCAAACAGTGAGTGTTAACACACCTCATTCAGCAAATACTCTCAATGGCATTGCCACTTTAAGTACTGCCTCTTCCAAGAATGTTGCTGTCCCTACTGAGATTACGCAAACGGAGCGCCACTCAGAAATTGAACTTTCTCCCTTGGTTAATACGCCTCCACCTAACCAAGAAGGATTAAGAAATTCGACTCTACAGAAAGGCACAAGACCCAAGGATAATTCTTCCACCATAAATACGGGCTTTTTACCTTTTCCTGTGAAGTTTCGATCACAGAACAGGACTCAATCGAACAGCAGAGACAAAAGGAAGCGAAAGTATTCCGAAGAGAACTTTGAGGTAAGAAGAAAGCAAAGGAACTAACGAATTTAATATTCAATTTGTCCAGTAGACGACTGGAAGAATGTGAAATTAGCCTTTTGAATAGAGGTCTATTGTTTATTCCGTCGCAGCCAAGCAGTTTATCTGAATTGCTTATTGACTTACGTTTATTTTCTAGAAATATATCACTGAAATTATTGTTTAAAGATAGATTAGTGTCTTTTGAACAGAACATGAACAATTTTAGAAAACCGAGTGTTTTTATACCAGATTCACCTGCTATTGTTAACTGTTTCGTTCAAGTATGTGAATATGAACTGTATGAATACTTCTCTAATGCTATGAATGCTATGAATGTCAAAACTAAACGTCACCTGTATTATAATGTCAGCTATGATGAGAAAATAGCATTGAATAATCTTAAGAAAGATCCAGACTTGGTAGTTAAACCTGCCGGTAAAGGAGGGGGCCTTGTTCTGATGGACACCCCAATGTATAATGAATTAATGTATGACTTGTTAAGTGACACCGAGAAGTATATAACAATTGACAACTTAGACTTGGACAGATTAATATTCCAAGTACATGACACTTTATATGAAATGTTGATGTGTAGGCAGTTATCCAAAGAGTTGTATGACTACTGTCTCATTGAGTGCCCATCAGTTCCATTGATTAAAGGATTACCGAAAATGCACAAGCAGCAGATTCCTCCACCACTACGTCCCATAGTTGCAGGAAATAAATGGTTAACAGAGAACCTATCCATTTATTTAGAAACCAAATTAGGACCTTTGGTACGAACAGTTTCAACCATATTAAAGGATACACAACAACTGTTAAATGATTTAACATGCATTGATCTAGGTACGGTTTTGACCACACCTCTGCTCTTAGTAACAATGGATGTCAAGAATTTATTTACAGTGATACCAAATGAGCAAGGTATAGAGGCTGTTAGAGAAATAATGTGTAGGAGTACTGTCATTGATAAGGAAACCCAGTCCCTTATAGGTATCTTCCTGGACTTAGTTCTTAATAATAATGTATTCTCCTTTAATAAGATGTTGTACAAACAAGTATGGGGGGTTACTATGGGCACCCCCTGTGCTAACTCATATGCAAATGTAGTCACGTACAATTGGGAATATCATTATGTTTTTAAAAGCAAATATTGCGACAATATAGTGCTATACAGATGCTTTGTAGATGATATCCTTGTGTTCTGGAGAGGTGATAGTGATTCCCTTGAGGAATTTCGAACATATATAGAATCGACCACTGATTACTTAAGATTCACTTTGGAATATTCCTCTAAAGCAATAAATTTTCTGGATGTGATAATTTCCATTAATCTGGATTTTACTATAACAACTAAGATATATAGAAAAGAATGCTGGAAGAATGCCATCCTCCAATATAGTAGTATGCACCCAAGACATATTTTTGCAAATATAGTTAAAAGTCAGTACATGAGAATCTGCATACTCTGTAGTAATGAAACCCAAAGGAAGCTAGAAATTCTAAATCTAAGGGAGCTATTCCTGATGAGAGGATACCCCATTGAATTAGTGGAAGATATCACCGAGGATATCGTACCCTCCATTAATAATGGACATATTCAGAGTAGCCATCCTTCTAGCTGTAAGTCACCTGATAAAAATAAAATGACTAAGACAGTTAATGATTCACTGAACCATCTACCACAACGCTTTGAATGCAGGACATATGTCCCATTTGTTACCAGGTATACCAATGATAATCATAACATTACTCGAATTATTAGTAGAAATTGGCATATCCTGGTAGCTAACCAAGATATAAGAAACATTGTAGGCAATATTCCTAGTTTTTGCTACAAAAATAGCAAAAACTTAAAGAGGCTTTTGTGCAATGATAGGCATTATCCTGAGAAGAATATTTCTAAAATATCTGGTAATTTGTTACACCAAGGGACTACACCTTGTAGTAAATGTAATATGTGCAAGCATATTACCAGAGAGACACATTTCTATATTCCAGGGTTGAATAAAGATTATCATTTTAATGCACGAGCTAACTGTAACACCTCGAATGTTATATATCTGGCTACATGTGATAAATGCCAGGCTTATTATGTAGGCTTAACCAGCAGAGAGCTTAAGAAACGGATCTACAATCATGTATATGAAATTAAGAAAGCAGTTACAACTAATGCCTTGGCAAAACATGTAATAGAATTTTCAGATCATAGGTTCTATTTCCGTGTCATACAGGTAGTTAGAAGATTGAAAATAGGAGGGGATACCATGCTGCACTTAGAGAATATAGAACTTGAATGGATCCTGAGGTTAAGAGCGCATATACCTCCAGGTTTAAATAGTACAGTTAGTTTGAAGTCTCTATTGGCTTCTAGATAGCTATGTTATTATTATTGTTGTTTAGGTATGAAGATGTTTTGTTTCTTTTTGCACCTATGGTTTATATTGTTATAATACTATATATTAATTTCACTATTGTCATGTGTTTATAAATGAAGCAGTATTTAGTAATAAATGTATTTTTTATTGAATATATAATATCGGAGATGCCAGATACTAGTATTAGGCATGTTTTAATTAATAATATAATACATAAATGTTTAAATATTATATGCATACATTTTTTGATGTTCAAGATTGCTCAGACTAATCAGTTATTTAATAATATGCTGCTCTAAGCATTTGAGCATTACAGTTTTTTGGATAAGCTAGCTATCTATTAACTTTTGAGCTTATATTTTATACATGTTTCCTTTCAAAACTGCATTTTAAAGTTGTATCTTTTAAATGTGCATTTTCTAATTTGCTTTTTAAAACTTGCATTTTTTAAAAAATCTGCATTACTTAAACTTGCATCTTTATAGAATACTAAAACAGATTTGAATGCAAAGAGTTAAGAACTAGTATATATTTTTTCATTTAACTACTTAATTACTAATTATCTAATTAAGTGAAAGAAAAAGCGGGAAATTAAGCAATTACATTTCTGCTATTTAAACATCAAGTTTTTCATTGAATATTGTAAGCTGAAGAAGCATACAGTCTGTATGCGAAAGCGCTTGTTTCTTAATAAACTATTAAACATCTGTACATCGTGGTGATCCTTGCTTGTTGTTCCTGGGGGTTTTTGAAACTTTACAACAATTGGAACAATGTCCACAAGGAAAGCAACCAGTTAATATGGCGCCAGTCAGTGTGCTTTGAATAGGTTCATAGTTTGATAGATTGTGTCCATGTTTGTAATGACTAAATGTGCTCCCCAAATTTTTGCCTTTTCTGAATGAAAAAGAACATCTATTGGGAATGAAGGGAGATAAATCAGTATCATATTCTAAAATGTTCCAATGTCTGTTGACACTCCGAATAAGATTGTCAGTGTTCCTACCATATGTGGTAGTGAATCTGAGACATTGATTGGAAGTACTATTTTTTAACTTGTAGGTTAGTAGGTCCGTCCTGTCCAAATGATCCACATGATGTATGGCGTCAAAGACATGGCCCATTTTGTATTTCCTGTTCTTAAATCTGTTGATAAGATCTTTACTGTATTCTCCATATGACACATTATCCGAACAAATACATTTCAATCTGATGAATTGTGATTTGGGAATATTTTAACAAATGTGTGGAGGGTGGAAACTACTGGCATGTAGGATTGTGTTATATTCAGGATGTTTTCTGAATATCTGTGTTTCCAAAGTGTGGTCAGACAATCTGTGGACAGAAACATCTAGAAATGTGATGTTGTTGAAATCATAATGTAGGGTGAAATTAATACCCCATCGATTATTATTCAGATATTCAACAAATTCATACAAACTTGTCAGATCACCCTTCCATACAGCCCAACAATCATCAAGGTAACGTCGCCATATATCTAGATGTTCAAGATAAATGTTGTTACTCGTATCATATATGATATCCTTCTCCAAGTACGCCATAAAAAGATCTACATAAATTGGTGCAAATGAAGAGCCCATGGCAGTACCTTTAGTTTGCCAATAGCAGACGTCTTCGTAAAAGAAAACATTGTTGGTTAGGACATATGAAGCCATATCCAGTAAGAATTCATTAAATTCACTTGTGTATAATCCCGAAGTTTGTAACCAGTAGGATAAAGATTCCAATCCTCCAGAGTGTGGTATGTTGGTGTATAAAGCACTAACATCCAAGGTACACATGCGCCATTCTGGTTCGAGTTGTGTATCTGAAATGATTTGTAAAAAATTGGTGGTATCCTGCAGACGTGAATGGATAAGTGTCAACAAAGGTTTCAATTTCTATTCTGTCCCTCAAAACAAGAGAGATAGAATCTGTAAGATACTTAATGCACAGGCACAGATCCATGCCATCCTCTTGCCCCTAGGGGACATATGTTGGGAAATACCCAACTGAACACACCACATTGCTAGGAGTGGAAATAGACAATAAACTAAAATTTGACATTCACATATCCATGACTATAAAAAAAGTCCACAAAAAACTAGGGGCGTTATACAGAAATAAGCAATTTCTCACCAAAGCAGCAAAGATTTCAATAGCAAATTCCCACCTTATCTCCACCCTACTTTATGCCTCTCCAATATATACCAACCTAAGTCAATGTGATCTAAACAAGCTAGAGACCTGCTACATCAAAATCGCCAAATTCGTCACAGGGGCATCCTACCGTAGTCACCACTATCTCTCACTTGCTGAACTGGGCTGGCTTGAACTCCCTCACCTCCTTCAGTGGTTTCAACTTTCACTCACCCACAAACTAGTAAACCATCCACTAAATGTCCCATCCCTCCAGAATCTACTCCAACCCTATCGCACCACCAGACCACTAAGATCCAGCAGCAAAACTCACTTGCAGATCACTAAAGCCAATAACTCTGCTGGTGAAGCACTATTCTCTTGCGCCATAGCCAAATTATGGAACTCACTCCCAACCACAATTACCTCCATACCATCATGCACCCACTTCAAAACTTTACTAAAAGCGCAACTAAAAGCATGCTGGCTATGCCCTTGCAACTCCCACTCTAATATCATCCACCCCATCCAACCACTACCTTTCTTTCCACTCCACTAACTACCTTGATTATAGCAAGCTCAGATGCTCATAAGCCAGTACTTATTATACAGCATGAACTTCTTATTCTTGTAACATTTGTTAATGCCTGGTATGTACTTCACAGATAAAGATTCTAGTTGTCTACTGATGTACTATGTTCTTCATCTGTAAATATGTTGTAAGTAACTGCTATATAAATTGTTAATCACTATGTAATCCAATGTAAATACTGTCTGTTTATTTTAACTGTGGAGCTTTTCTCCCTGGGCCTCCGCTGAAAATGGACCTACATCCAGTCGGACACTCCCGGTCAACAAATGTAAATAAATAAATAAATAAAATATTGGGTTATACCGGCTAGGCTTGTAAGGGCCCTTAAACCTTTAGTCTAGAAATCTCCTATGGACTTTACTACTGTGCTATAGTTCAGTGTGATTCTTACCATATATCCTGTGATATTAAAATCACTTAAGCTTTTATGTACTTAACATAAAATGTTAATCTTTCACCCCAAAGTGCAGAAATTTTAAAATAAAATGACACAACAAATTTCTGTTGCTAACTAGCGAGGTTATTGGGTTAAGAATGGAGTTCTTTGCTTTCACAAGTCACAACAGTTGCAATTCTGTCTGCATAAATGACTTATCAGGTATAGCAGCGGTTAATAACTTCCTTTCTGTTCACTTATGTTATTCCTTTACCTTTTTTTCCTGGTGATTGTTAGAGAGGCATACAGCAGATGCCTCATTGCTGTCTGGTAATCTTATTATTTGTAGGTTATAATGCTGACTTCCATGTCCCAGGCTATTAGTTTTACTTTCTAGTCATTATGCCTCCAACTTCCTGGATTCCTTTTTGCACTTGTGTAACTGCTGGATTACAGACCTGAATTTCCTCATAGGATTGTTGGATCATAGGAAAATACTAGTCTAACAACCCTAAAGGTCCTTTTTAAGCCTAACCATGCTTCTTAGAAATATTAGAAATGAATTAGTCCCTTAGGTTTTGCAGGGGTGGTATATAAAATTAAACTTGAATGATTGACCATTCATAAGCTTCTTTTTTCTAATTGAGATGTAAGTGTCAGACAAGGGCTAAATTTGCAATTCTCCATCCACTGATCTAAGTTTCACTTGAATAAGTGCAAAGAATAACTTTGCTTTACCTTGATGGAAAACCTGTCCAGAGAAAAGTTAGCATCTGAAACACATGCCTGTCCCTCCAGCATTTCCTATTTATATTACAGGTGAAGTTTATGTCACTGGTTCAGGTGTTTCTGATGCTACTTGTGTTGTGGATGTGCAACATGTCCATTAAAGCTGGATTAAAGGTCAAGTCACTCTCCACACGCATTCCCAAATTCCTGACTACTAGGTTTACTCTAAGGGGCATATTATCAATGTAGTAATTCATGGCATGGTTGCCCTACTAGATTCTGTTATGTACTTCTTAGCAGTAAGTTTAAGACTGTGACTCTGGCACCAGTAATTAGTCTGTCTTAGGTCTTCTTGAAGGGTATTTTTGTCTTGGAGGGATTCAGTGACTATTCCTAATTTAAAATTGTCTGTTTTACTTAGTCATCTAGAGGTCTTTAGCATTAGCCTTGACTTCAGAGAAGTAGATGCCGAATAGAAGTGTTCCCAACACTAAGCTGTAAGGCACTCCACTAGTGAAGGACCTTTTTCTGCCAGTGTACTGTCCTATCCTAACTTCCTTGGTACTTTCTGTGAGTCAGTTGGCTACCCAGTGGGTGACACAGTGGTTAATGTTTAATTCAATGAGCTTATTTCCAGTGCCCAATTGGTTATTGTATTCAGTGCTTTGACCAGGTCAAGCTAGGTAGTGTGTGCAGTGTTATCCTTCCTTGTACATTGCTTTGGTGACCTTTCCAAAGAAGTCTACCAGTTTGAGTAGGCATGACTTACACTTGATGAAACAAAACCGAGTTTTAGTAGGTTTCCTATGCCATCATTTAACATATCCATGATTACTCTTCCCAAATTTGAGGTAATAATAGCATCATAAGACAAGAACAATGACAACACTTTCTTCAGCTATATCCGCTACCTCAAATGCATTATACAACAATGTACTGAATTAATACTAAGCTGGAAGGTATAACAAATCTACAGCCCAACAGATTGAGCTTTATTTTTATCCATTTCTCCCCCAAACACCCTCTCAGGAAATACCCACAACCATAACTTTGCTAACTCTAAGTAGGGAATAAGTCTTGAAGGCACTCTCTAAGGCCAAGAGGACTGCGTCAATGGGTCCTAATAGTATCCCAGGCTGCCTCCTTAATATCATGAAACATGAGCTGTCAAGCCCACTAGAATCAATATTAATCACAACTTCCAAACAAGCTTCATGTCAAATGAATGGAGGGCTGCAATAGTTATCGCACTGCACAAGGGTGGGCCATTCACAGACCAGGGCAACTATTGACATATAAGCCTGATTAATCTAATATGTAAAGCCATAGAAAGAAGAATCATGGGAAGACTCAGTTAATTAGTCTGGATAGATGCTCTGCATCAATATTTTCAGTGTAAACATTTACTGATAATATAGCATTCTATTTTTTAAACAAACCTTCTTTATTATCCTTCCAATGATGTATCTTCATTGACATAGTCATGAAATGCAGAAACAAATCAAATTCATCATCTTTAACTTTAAATTTAAATTTAAACTGGAAATAATTTTTAAACCTTTATCCTGAAACCTGACTCATAAACACAAACTGGCTCAACTGTATTACAGTACTTCCCCAGTATAGTCCTTCACTTAACATTCATAGGTTCTGAGGTGTGTACTAAGCTAAGGGCTCTGGATTCTCTACAAGCCTATCCCATAGCAGTGCCATGGCATCGTGCTACCCAGCATTATTTCACAGTGCATTTATCATGTAAAGGCACTGGAGTGATCCCCAGGGTGAACTTTCTATTTCCCATCCACGCATCAAGATTTCTCTTGAAGAGGTCCAGCGAGGTGATCTGCTTGACATGTATGGGAAGTCTATTCCATAGCATGGGCAGTCTCTGGGTTGTGAACCTGTCCCTCCAGCATGTTCTGTTGATTGTGGTAATGAGGTTGAGGTCTTTCGAGTGTATGGTGGGAACAGATTGGGATTTCTTTAGATGTAGCATTTATAACAGAGCTGGGTCAGACATGGCTTTGTAAGTCAAGCAGAGCTCGCCTCTAAGTAGGCGATATGAGAATATGTAACACAATCCCAGCAAAGCCTCCAAAGGTCCTCACCACTAAGACACAAGAACAGAAACACAAGGATGAGGACCACCACGATTATGCAGCAAACAGTTCTTCTTTACTGAGTACAAAACGAGAGAGATGAGCGCTTTCACGTACAAACAGTACGCTTCTTCAGATCTATTCAAATGTAGCTAGAGATGTTGCTTATATAGTATATTTAATTGATAAATTGTTGAGTTCATTAATTCATTAGTCAATTAACTAATTGACATGATAAATCCTTAGCTAAGACAGAAAGCTGTTACATCAAATAGAAGCTGTTACTTCAAATGAGATACATACTGTTTCTGAGGAAAAGAAAAGTATATATGCATATTTAAAGGCTCACTCTGAAACTTTAAAATTTTTCACAAATAATTAATACATAAAGACATATTAAGAATTAGTATATGGAAAGAACAATAAAATATGTATATATAGAAAAAGCTGATAGCATGGTAGTATACTCACTTAACGTAAGCTTTGACAATAATCTCATTCCTAAAATAAAATAAAGTAAAAAGTAAAATATAATGAGAACATAAATATGGTTTAATGTATTATATACTGTATTATGTCATCAAAATATGGCATTCATATCTGAGAAAAGTATGCCGCTGTGGTGTATACATCTTATTTAAAATCAAAATTCACTTCCTATGTTGAAAAGCAACCCATTACAGTACTAAAGCAACTTTCACACAAACATTCTAAGTACTTCATTCATTGAACTAAACTGTGACCTAACTATATGTGTCGTGTCCAAAGTCATAGTAGAACTAAATCTCTATAGCTTCTCAAAATCTCCAGGAGACAACTATGTATCTGTAAGAGACCATATCAGTGTGACTGCGCAAAAAAACAAAACTACATCTTCTTATTTCAGATACTAAAAACTTCTACACTTGCAAATGCGTTATTAAAGTATATGTATAAACAACACATGTGTCTAAGTGAAAATAAATAATTATGTTCTGAATAAATATTGTATGTATGTTTATATATCGGTGTGCATACAGTATATATATAGTATATACGTGCAGGTAACATTTCATATTTCATATGAGGCTTACCTAATAATGTAAAAACGTAATATACTTTAAAATACTATACGTAGATATGTATAAAATATATAAAAGTTAAAATATAGGTTATTTATAAATATATATTATAGTAAAACATAGAATAATGTAATCAGTAGGATAGAATAACTTTATATTTTATATTAAAGTATGTATATTCATTGTATATCTAATTAATGTATTCCATATCTTAAAATCTAAAAACTTTCATATTGATATGGAAAAAATATATATATGTAGATAAATATAAATATAGAAAATATATATATATAAACATAAAATGTAAATATGAATGTATGGAAAGATATAAAAATAACATGTATGTGCAAAATGAATGAGTATAGTTTAATATGTAAATAAATATGGCTAATGTATATCTATCAATATATATATAAAAATCTATAAATATGTGTCTTTAATAAATATATAAATATAACTGTAATAATATCTAGATTAAATAAGAAAAATGTATAATATATATTTATCATTGTTTATAAAAAGTTAAGATATAAAATGTTTATATAAAAAATATAATATATATATATATTTAATGAATGTAGCTATATGTTAAAACAGAAAAATTAGAAAAATTAAAAGGGAGTCAATCTATATATTTCTTGTATTTCATATACCTCTCAAGGCAGGATAAAATAGATTAAATAATTGAATACTTAAAACTGTGTTCAAGTACAATTGTATAGCCTTTAACACAACTATATATGTATCGCTTAAAGTTAGTGCACATAGGAATTTGATTAGTGTATTGAAGTATTGTTTCATTTTATAACACTATGTATTATTTTAAACTCCTTTTTTTAAGTACTGATCTCACACTAATATATTGATTCAAACCTGGGGTGTAATGTGCTTTAAATTTGGGAATCCATTGTAGCTCTATGCTTTCTAGTTCATTAAAAACGTCTCCTTTCCTATTACTTGTATGTACTAGTTGTAGGGTTCTAAATTTAAAACTATGTTCTGGATGATTTGATGTATGTTTAGCTAAAGCATTCTTCTGATCTTTTTTCCTAAGTAGGCGATATGAGACAGAGAATAGTTGGAGGTTTTTTGAGTCTGTTCATTTAGGACAAGTGTTTAATGCCTAGGATCCTCTTTGTGAGGTACTTTTGCAGCCTCTCCAGTTGTTGTAGGTGTCTAGGTAGGTACATGTTAAATGGGGCATTATACTCGATGATTGGCCTAATGAGGGAAGAGTAGAGGGAGACAATGACCTCTTTCTTCTTGGATGCAAAACCCTTAGTAATGAAATGTGCCACATAGAAGGACTTTCTGACCACAGTGGCAATGTGGTGGTCAAAAGAGAGGTTGCTGTCATCCTGTGTTCCCAGATCTCTTATAATGCTTTCTGTGTTCAGTGGACTACCACTGATGTGGTAATTTATGGGAACCTGTTTTTTCCCAAATGGGATGACAACGCATTTTTTGGCATTGAGCTTAAGGCCATGGTTTTGACACCAGTCGTTGGTCTCAGTGTGGCCTTTCTGTAGGATGTCAACATCATTTGGGAAGTTAATAATAGCTCCCAACTTGCAATCTTCTGCGAACTTTGTTAGCCAGAGTCCCTTTGTGTTGGCCTGGACTTCAGAGAAGTAGATACCAAACAGGAGAGGATCCAGGACCGAACCCTATGGGACTCCACTCGTGACTGGTCAGCAGTCTGACTTGGAGTCAGCTACTTTCACACTGTGGGTTCTATCAGTGAGCCAGTTTGCAACCCACATAGTGATATATGGGCTGTTGCCTAGCTTAGTGAGTTTTTTTATGATTCCTGAGTGGGGAATGGTATCAAAGGCCTTGGCCAGATCAAGGTAGGCTGTATGAACCATCTTGCCTTCATTCACAGCTCTGGTGACTGAGTCAAAGAAGTCGACCAGGTTGAGCAGGCATGATCTACCCTTCACAAAACCAAACTGCATGGGATCCTGAGTTTGGAGATTCCCTATATCCTTGTTTATTAGGTCCATGATGATGAGTTCTGTAGCTTTGCATATCAGACTTGTCAGGCTAATGGGGAGATAGTTCCCAGGGTCTGTAGTCACTCCACCTTTGAGGAGAGGGATGACTGTAGCAGTGTGCCATTCAGTAGGGACAAAGCCTGAGCTGAGGCTGTGATTGAACAGGGCACACAGGTGAGGTGACAGTTCACTCTGTAGTTCATGTAAAACACAGCCCGGGGTATTGTCAGGTCCCATAGAAGTTGTATTCTTGGCCTTGGACAGTGCTGTTTTAATCTGAGCAGCAGTAATACTGGGTGCCTGGCAATCTACTGGTATTGTGATTGGTCCTTTGGGGGGAGAGAGGGGTAAGGTTGGCTCTAAATCTGTCAGCCAGTATATTGGCAATATATTTTGGCTCATTATAGGAGGTACCATTGTGCAGTAGCTCAGAGCAAATCTGGATATTGCCGTGGAGATTCTTTACATAACTATAGAAGGCCTTGTGGTTATCTTAACTATCTGCTGCAATTTTGTTTTCATAGCCAGCTTTAGAGGATTTGATGAAGGATCTCAACTTTTTGTTGAGGCTGATAAGGGAGTTTTTCCATTCTTGGGACTTCAACTTATTCCACATCAGTTTCCTCCTTCTGTTGTAGATATATATTTTTGTTGCATACATACATTAAAATAACAAAGTTAAAGGGGAGCACCACAGGCATTATTTACAAAATCTACATGCAAAGTACATTTGTGCCAAAAAGTTCTGAAAAAATAGAGATGATGTTAACTGTAGTGTGCAAGAAAGGAAAGTTGCACACTGTAACCAACATACCTAGAACATACATACATAGATAAATATTAATAACTTAATGCTAGCATTCTCCTTTAACAAAAAAAAAAGAGTTCTCCATTTTGACCTTAAAAACAACCTCATAGCAAAACACAACAGTATCTGATAAGCAATGCAGACTTTATTACAAACTTCTGAACGGAGCTATGCCCTTAGAACATACAACACAGACAAAACTCTAAGAATCTTCACTCTTTGTCTTTGCAAACTCACGGCATCACTACAAAAACTTTACCCATCTTAGGTAGATACTCACCATGTGCACGCATGTATACACACACACACACACACACACACACACACACACACACACACACACACACACACACACACACACACACACACACATACATATTTTGGCTTATTTTTAACCTGAATAAACTCTATGATCTGTCAGTACACTTTGAATAGGTCTTACTCAACAACAAACTGTCTGCTATTGCATAAAATATACAATATTTGACTACACAAGATTATTCAACACATTCTAAGGCTCACTGGAGTGAGGTTGTCATATGCCAACTTGCACAAATTACCACATCGCTGTATAAAAGTATAAACTAATTGGTGCTGTAGAAATTTCCTAAGCTTCCTTTAACTTAGTCCAGTTTATATAAGCCCAAACAAACGTAAGCATTGCAGTCAGGCTGTAATATCAGGAATTAGAATTCTGTACTACTTATTAATCTGAAAAAATGCATTTTGATGCAAAGCCTGCTGTTCTACTAAAGTTTTAAATTAATTAGTGATATTTTGAAAAGGTTCCTGATTATGGGCCTCCCCCCTCAATTATTTTTGGCTTTATCTATAATTCTTAAGCAAAAAATTGGGAACCACAGACACAGAAACATAGCTCCTCAGGGGAAGATTGTCCCTTCCACAGAGTCTCGAAAGTAATTGGTTCCTCATCTTTCTGCATAAAAGTATTTTGGTTCTTCTAAGTAGATTTGCATCCTGCAAAAAATATTTTTTCAATGAAGGCAGTACGCTTGAATGATTGCCACTTCCACACAGTCTTGAAAGCTATCAGTTTCCCAATCTTTCTGCATAAAATTATCTCTAATCTTCTAAGCAGATTTGCAGCAAGCAAAAATATTTTTCATTGTAGACAGTAAGCTTGCAGTAAGCACGCAGTCTTGAAAGTCATCAGTTTCCCCATCTTCCTACACAAAATGATCTCTTTTCTGCTAAGTGGATTTGCAGTCTGCCAAAAATATCTTTTGGCGTAGACAGTAGGTAAGCTTCTAAAACTCTCTCTATCACTGAACTTGCAGCTAAGGCTGCTGTTTAAGAGGAGCACACTTCATATATTAAAGTACTTCAGGCTTATTAAAGCCATTTTACTCTAATACATATGACCTTCTTGCCCATGACCAGCTTGTCCTGGCTTTAATATATAGCCTTCCTCACCTTACCTATGAGCAACTTTTATAAACTTTCCCTGCTCCACTGTCCTGTTGCATTACTCACATTATTTTAGCAAAAACTACCTTACTACCGTTTAAACCTTCCTTTACTTCCACTGTCATTGATAGTTTTTCTTGAGGCTAATGCCTTTATATGAGAAGGGTTCTAACCCACTCCATTCATTCTCTCTATGCTCAGACTCACTATGCTCCTCTAATCTACCCCTGAAACCCTCCTCCTTATCTAAATGTTGACAGAGAACTTAATCCCCACAAACCTTTTGGTATACACATCACCCACATAATCATTCTCCTAATACTTCCTTTACCTCATTCCTACCCCCTTCCTCTTCCTACTAGCCTTATCAATCCCTGCTACTACCTCATCATCTGATAGCATTCACAAACCCTTTAAATCTAAATTAACCTTCCCTCCTTCACACTTATTCTACTGTACTTCCTAATTTACTCTTCTTTGTTGTTCTATCTTTATTATCTATACTTTTATTCTCCTTTATCCCTTTGTACAATTTTCACTTCTCCCTCCTCAGTAAGCCCTTCATCAGTATTATACTCCCTTCGATAATGTTGACAGAGAACTTAATCCCCACAAACCTTTTGGTATACACATCACCCACATAATCATTCTCCTAATACTTCCTTTAATTCACAATTTAATCCATGGTATATTCTACATTTCTCTAACTGACTATACTCTATTAACATCTTAACCTTTCTGCATCTCCATAATAAAGGATCATCCTGCCTGCAGTCTCCAGCAGGTAATTTCTACTCTCACTATTTTTCCCCTCATCTTCCTCCCTTTTCCTTTTCATTTAACTATAATCTCCCCTAAATTTCTTTATAGTCCACTCTCTCTACTATGTTATCTTTTTTGCATCTTCACATCTCAGCTATTCATTTTATGTCACCTTACTGCGTACCATAGTAATACTCTCACACTTTATTCACACTCACATACTACCATCCACCCTACCTATACTCAGGCTAAACTCTCCTTCATATATATTTCCTGAAATTTATTTAATGTCCTACCTATTCACCTTTTCAAATACAAAGCATATAAACATTCAGTTTACTTTGACATAACCTGGAATAAATTAATATATACTTTATGAAAGCGCTAACTAATCCTAATCCTGTCTTCTCTAAAATCACTCTTTGTGGTGACATCCATCCCAACCCTGGCCCCCTCAGCCTCATCCATTCCATCATCCTCTGCCCCAACTCATACACAACACCCACAAAACTTTTCCTTACTTCTGTTAATATCCGTAGTATTCTAAACAAAGTTAAAGACCTGCAAGCATGGTTTCTTCAATACTCACCAGCTAGTACTGTCATTACAGAAACATGGCTAAATCCCCATATAAAAGATTCTGAAATTCTATCCCCTGGCTACTATATGATGCAAGGTGACAGACTACACAAAAAAGGGAGAGGCATTGCAGTTGTATATAATAACTGTTTCTCCACCCTCAAAACTAGCATACTGACCTTCAAAATGTGGAACTGTTTGTTTCTCTCTTTCAGTGTTAATAAACGTAAGAAGCTTTGTATAGTTGCACTCTACATACCACCAGGTAATATTAGCTTATTCCAAGAAATTCTTTACTGGATAGCTACAAATATTACTAATAAAACCATTATCTTAGGCAGCATTAACAATGTTTATCTGTGACATCTAACACCCCTACTACTAGTCTTACCTTGTATGAGTTCAAACAGCTGCTCTCTTCCCCTACTCAACTCAACAAAGTGAATCACAAACATTTTATCCTTAACAGGATACTTGTATATGACCTCAGCAACTCTGCTATCTTGGGCGTTCTACTTGATTCCCTTAGTGACCGTCAACCTAGATTCATCATTAGAGACATCATCCACCAGCTAAAAAAAACATCAATACAGAACTACCTGAAATCTTTCTTAATGCCAAACTGATGCACTCAATAATCTACTAAACTCCATCAACTAGCTGGTCTCCACTCAAAACCCTACCCCTAGATGAAGCTGTTAACAAATTCAACAATGTGTTCATAAATACTTTAGTTACCCTTGCCCCTAGCAGACATTAAACAGTAATGAAATAGCCCCCTGGCTGTCTCATTCTACAAGAATTCTCATGCAGAAATGTGACAAAGCATGGAAAGAATGCCACAAAGATAAACCTCTCAAACCTTGCATCTGTACACAGAGTTGTACAACCTTGCCAAGAAGCAGATTCACCAGAAAAAGTAATACTCTATCCTACAAGATAATAATTTTAAAAATCCAAAGACATTCTGGGGCTCCGTTAAGTACATTTTTCAACCTCTTTCGCCTTCCTCATCAAACCTCCAATCAGACTTACCCCCCTCAGAAACAGCTACCAAATGTGACACTTTCTTCATCAACATCATAGCCTCTCTTACCTCTAGCTCTCCCCAGCCATTTTCTCTACCTCAGAACTCTACTAGTTCTGACATCCACACCTTCAATCTCCAACCTGTCTCCACATCATATATTATACAATTAAAAGTGCTTCAGTGCTGCTCTCCTTCTGCTGATGATCTCCTTGCTGAGTACCTTATGCTCACTGCAGATTCTATAGCATACCCAGACCTAAGTCTCATTAACATATTTATTCAAGATTCTTATGTCCCTGCCCTATGGAAACAATATCTTCATTATTCCCCTCTGTAAAGGAGGTAACTCCTTTAAAATCTCTAAATTTAGGACAGTGACCATCTTGTCTCCCCTTTCTAAACTCTTGGAAAAGTGTTTTCATAAGAAACTCCTGCAGTGCTTCTTGCAAAGTAATCTCCTAACCCCAACATGACATGGATTCTGACCAGGCCATAACACCACTAATGCTGTCCTTAATTTTTCTTTTTTTTTTAAAACAAGTTTATTATTTTTAACATACAAGAGAAATATCATAACAATTTTATACAAGTAATTAAAATAGATATGATTTTAACTTTCAACAAAATAACCAAAGTATTTACAAAGACATCCACTACAATCAGATCAATTAATTAAACTAAAATACCATGCTATTGAAGTTAAGATTTTTTTAACAAGTTTTGTAAAGTATCCCATATAATATAATAAGATGTTTTTCTAGTAGTTCTTGATTTTATTGTCATCAATTCCATATGGCACACTATAGTCATAACATTTTTAAATTCATAGAACGAAGGAGGTGTATCTGAAATCCAATTTCTGGTTATTATTTTTCTAGCCACTGCTAGAATAGACCATAACAAGGGAAGCTTAACCTTTTTAACACTTTGAGGTACAGGAGTGTTGAATAATATAAGAGATTTAGAAATAATGAAATTATCTGTAAAAAGAGCCTGCAAAAAATCATTGATTGACTTCCAATATTCTTTCAATTTTATACAGTCATAAAACATATGAGCCCAGTCAGCATTAATTTCTACATTACATCTTTTACATAGATTATCTTTATTATTTATTTTATTCATCATCAAAGGTGTATAAAAGGATCTATGTAAAAATTTCCATGTAAAAAGTCTCCAGAGAATGGAAGAAGTAGTTTTATAGGCAGATTCTAATATATATTGTTTATCTTGTTGATTTGGTGGGTCACCATTAATGGAAGTGAAATAATTCCAGTAGGTATCTACACTGTAAAAAGTTTCTTGTCTGATAATTTTATGTATGTATGAAAGCTTACCTTTATCAGAAACTTTATGTTGTAAATTTAATATCAAGTAATCAATCAGTGTTGGAATAGATTCTTTAACTGTTATAGACATTAAATCAATTTTATTAATGAGATGTTGTCTAAAGGTCTGAACTTCTAACCAACAAGTTTCTCTCAGATCAAATTCTTGTTTTAAGAAGTCTAGATTTTTAACTTTATTATCAGATAGCAACTGATACCAGTACTTTAGATCATTATCTGTAGCTAAATGAGTTCTTTCAGAAGTGGATGACAAAAGCATACCTCGAGTATACATTATAGGGAATATAATAAAATTCCATTCCTTATATTTAGGATGCATGAATATAAAATTACGATAACTAATAATAATGTTTAATGGATAACTAACTATATATTTAGGTGTAATGGGTGAAGTACAAAATTCTTTTAGTAACCATAGCATGGAGTTATTTACAATCATATTTTTATGTGTTAAGGAGATTTTCATGAAGTGAATACTAATTAGTTCCCAGTAATCTTTCCATTTTGCAACATATGACTGATCTATTAACAAAGTAATAACTTTTATAATAGAAGAGATAGTATATAAGTTAAAGTCTGGAAAAGAAATACCCCCTTGAGACCAGCTATTAGTATGTTTCTTTAATGCAATCCTAGGTCTATTAGGTGCCCATAGGAAATTTAACATTAGTGCATTTAATTTCTTGATAATTATTTTTGTAGGTGGGAGTATTATTGATTGTATTAAGTATAATATCTTGGGGAATATTATCATTTTAATAATTGTAAATATCTCTTCCATAGTAAAAAACATATTATTCCAGGTATTGAAAAGATTTTGTATATTAAGAAGACAGGTAGTATAATTATTATGTATAATAGATTTAATATCTTTAGTTAATATTATACCTAGATAAGTTATTTGACCAGAATTGGGTACATATTTAGTAAAATCACTAATGAGAACATTTTTTCGTGTATATATAGGTAGTATTTTAGTTTTTTCTTCATTGAATATTAAACCAGAAATACTTTTAAAATTCATCATTTTATCAAATAGAGATTGCATAGAAGAATTAGATTCTGCTGATGTAATTAGAACATCATCTGCAAAGAGTTGAATTTTAGATGTTGTATTTTCATCTATTTCAAATCCCTCTATATCAGTAGTATTTCTGATCAGATTAGCCCAAGGCTCCATTACTAAAGTGAATAATAGTGGAGAGAGTGGACACCCTTGTTTTGTACCTTTAAAAATGGGTATTTTTTGTGAGACATATGTTCCTATCTTAATATAAGCCAATGCTCCTTTGTATAGATGCTCAATTAGATTTACAAATGCATCTGAGAAGTTTGTGCACTTCAGTAAGGTAAACAAGTAGTCCCAACTTATTGAATCAAATGCTGAACTTATATCGAGACTAATAAGTGTTAAATCTTTCTTTCTCCTATTTGCAAAATGAATTAATGTTAGAGTCCTCCTTATATTATCAAAAGTGTTTCTATTTACAATGAAGCCTGTCTGATCTATATATATAATGCCTGGGATGATTGTCTTCAATCTATCAGCAAAAATACTCATAAATATTTTATAATCAACATTAAGTAATGAAATGGATCGATATGAAGTACATCTAGTTGGGTCTTTATTGGGTTTTAAAATTGGCGAAATAAATGTATATTGCCAAGATGGGGGGGTTATTAGCTCATTTTGGGCCAAAATAAAAACCTTATGTATTAATGAGTATGTACTTTTAGAAATAATTTTATATATCTCTGGTATAATACCATCATTACCTGGTGCTTTGTTTGATTTAAGCTTGTTTATTTGTGTAACAACCTCTGTATATGAAATACTTTTATCCAATAGTTTAATCTGTTGTTTATTAAGTTTTTTATTCATGTTTGTAGTTATCAATTCCTTTATTTTATCTTTAGGTTCCATGTTAATGTTATTATGATTAATTTTGTGAAAGTGATTTCTAAATTCATTTAATATTTCTGGTAGACTAGAAACATTCTTCTTTTTCTTTAGAGAGAAAATTTCTTTGATATGATTTTGCTTATTCAACCTTTTTGTTTTGTTTTTAAGTCTATGTAAGTATTTGGGGCTTATTGAGTAAGACAAAAACTTGTATTTCTCTAAAGTTATTTTAACTTTATGAGTTAAAATTTCTTTGTATTTCTCATTTAGTTTGTTTATTTCTTCAATGACTTTCTTATCCATAATATTTTCTTTATTATTATGTTTATAAGAGTCTAATTTACTTTGAATATCTAACAATTCCTTATCCCAAGATTTCCTTTTATTATTATACCATCTGATACTTTGTCCATATAGATATGATTTTAAAGCATCCCAAACATAAACAATGGAGACTTCAGGAGTATTATTTATGTCTAAAAATGTTGTACTTCTGAAAGTATATATTCTTTATAGTCTTTTAGTTGAGTTAAGTATGCTGGTATCCTTTTGATCTGAACATTGTAAGTATTTTTTATCATGAACTCAAAACAATTGAATTATGATCAGATATAGGACATGAAATGATTTTAGAGTTAATTAATTCTGTTACCATCTGGTTAGAAATAAAGACTCTATCTATTTTTGAATAAGTTTTGTATCTGTTAGAAAAAAAAGGTGTATGGTAATGATTTTGAGTCTATCTGATTATTAATATAATTTAAATGATAAGAATTAACAAAATCCTTTAAATGTTTTGCATTAGATGTAATTTTCCTTTTTCCTATAGTAGTAGTATCATTTTCATGTAGGATACAATTAAAGTCACCTGCCAAAATAATATCTCCTATAGAGAATGATATGATTTTATTAAGATGGTATTTCACTGTATTATTACCAATTCCAGGTATCCAATATACATTCATTAATGTATAAGTCTTCCCATTAATTTGTATTGTAACCATACAAAACATTCCTTTATCATCTTGATAAGACTTAATAGTTTTAGGAATGGGCATACTTTTATTCCATAAAATAGCCACTCCTCTTTTTTTCTGAGTGTGCTCTGAACTAACCAATACTGTATATTTATTTGTGGCTAATTTATCAATATCTTTTTTCAGGAGATGTGTTTCTTGAAGGAATACTAAGTTGGCCTTATGTAAATTAATGTATCTTATTAAGCTTGCCCTTTTACAAGGGTTATTCAGTCCATTAATGTTTAAAGAAATTCCTTTTAGAGAAGTCATTTGGCATTTTTAAAACATATAAAACTTATAATCAAAATAACAATTAACAAAATAAATAATGTTATACCTCCTCCTTTAGGTGTACCTTTAAATATAGCTGTATTTATTGAATCTCTTATGGGATTTTGTATAAGATTCAATTTTGTTTGTAGTGACAATGAGCTTACAAAATGTATTGTGGATGTCAGAACTATATACATACAACAGTGAACAAAAGAAAATAATGTAAGGATTAAACCTTGCACCCAGCCTGAGTTAAAACTCCAACTTAGAGTAGCACATACTACTCAAGTTAACCCCCTACCCTAAGCAGCAGTACCTCAGCTGCCACCTTATCAATTCAATACTAGTTATTATTAACTTAAATTAACAACTTTCAATTAGATTATCTGGTAAGACAAAGCTACACATTTGATAAATCAGCATCATATAAACAAATAGAAACTTTTAAAAACAATTCATACTGCTATGTACATCTATTTAATATAATACATTTATAATCAAATAGCATTCAAATAAACTTGATATTAGGAACCAAGAAGAGAGAAAGAAATAAAAGAAGTGAGAGAGGGAGAGAGAAAAAAAAAAAAAAAAAAAGAGGGCATATCTACATATTAATTTATTCAAAGTTTGTAAAAATAAGTTCTGATGTTCATTTAAAATCATTAACTTCGGCTATTATGGTTCAGACATTACATATGTTAAGATGTACCTATTTTCTGTCATAGAAATGCAGTTAACAGCTTCCAAAAGACTTTAAATTACTTGTATCAAAGCTTTTTTCTCATATTTATTATTGCCAGTAAAATAAAATATTATATTTATAGAAATGGTTATAAATCATACTGCATAGCTATGTAAATTCTCAGATATACTTGCATTATTGTGAAGAAAGCCATCTGTATTTTATATATCTGAACTTCTGCTTTAAAATATGTCACATGACAACTTCTTCCAAGATAGAGTCATAAAGATATTTGTGCTTGTCAGTCAGATAAATCAAATGAATTATAGCAATGTATATGTTTAAATCATAAGTTTTTTACATACATTAATATGTTGCAGTCAAGTAAACTTTCAAAAACACATGTATAAATGTTTCACTTTCTATGCCTTCTAAAATATCACATTTGCTTACTATGGGATACTGAATCATTTAAAATCATTATAACTTTCATATTTTATAAATTATAACATGAATAAATAAGTAGTTATAAAAGATAACTCACATTTAAATGTTATAGAGTTCATTTTCCATTGCAGAGTCGCATTTGCAGCAGTTCTACTTCCTGGTAGAGTGTTCTTCTTGAATCTGCGATGTGTCAGTGTGAATTCAGGGGTCAAAGTTCAAATTGACTGCATTCAGCTTCTCTGCGTGAATTCTGAGTGTTGAAGCTTTAAAAACAACTCAAGGACACTATTCACGAGGTAACCCACATCCCAAATTGTCTCCCTTAACATTCTGGTGGGAATTTTGATAAAAACAAGTGACTGACATTCATTTAGCAATATAAATGAAGCTAAACAGAGCAAAACCTTCGCGAAGTATTTTACAAGTTATTACAGCCTCTATGAAAGTGAAACTAAGCCCACAGTTATTAATATGTAACAGAACTAATTATTTATGCCCCAATTCAATTTTTATACAAATCTTATTATTTACTGTATCAGTATGATCAAAAGCATGTGAATATACTAATATGAAAGAAAATAAAGAGAGAGAGCAGAGAAAAAAAGAGAGTAGAAAATAAAAAGAGAGTAAGAGAAAAGATAAAAAAATGAAAAAGGAAGCTATAAATAGTATCTACAGTGAAATATTACTTGCTGTTTATATTAATAAAGATGGGTATGAAACATATTATTTACTACTATTTAGTTCTAATTATTATTAATTAAAGCATAACAGATTATTTGTAAACAAGTATAAGCAATAGAATCAAGGAAGTATAATTAGCAATAGCATTTAAACAGCATATATACTTTTTTACAAGGAATAAATAAGTTATTATTCCTTTTATCATATTTTCATTACACTTCTTTCCCTGCCCTCCCCCACCCCTTACTCAATGCATAATCTAAAAAGAATGTCATTATTTAAAATAAAATAAAAGAAGAAAGAGGAAAAAAATGTATCAAGTTACTAACCTTGGTTCTCTTTGTCAGAAAGAGAAACATATTGAATGATAGCTTGTTATTAGTTCCTCAGATATTTTGACTGATTATGAAACAAAAAACAGTTCTTTGTACACAGAAAATAACTTTGATTAAATCTTTTTCAGAATATTTGTGGCTTTCTGAAAATGTAGTAACTATATTTAAAAAGATTAATAGTGAAGAAAAAAAGAGAGAGAGAAAAAAAAGAAAAAGCATAGAACAAGTCATTTGTTTTTTAGTCTCTTTTTCTTCTCTGAAGTCTTCCATGAAGTTTCTGTTGCCAACCTCTTTAATGAAGGACTAGCCCATTCCATTTCCTCTATTTTATCCAAAATCTTATGTTTTTTGATAAACAGCAATGCAGAGTCTAAGTCCTCAAAAATTTTAGGGCCATCAGGAAGGAAGATTTTTAGCTTGGCAGGAAACAGAAGGTAGGTTTTAAACTGTGCTTTCTTAAGCTCCCTTATTAATGGCAGAAAAACTTTTCTTTTAGTTATTACCAAGGAAGAATAGTCATTGTCAAAATGCACAGTTGCCTCATTAATTTTAACAGGTGCTTTAGCCCAAGCAGATTTAAGTACCATCTCTTTATCAAAAGATGATAGAAATCTAACTATAACTGATCTAGGATACTTTTTGTTAGAGTTAGTATTAGCTATAGATCTATGGGCTCTTTCGATACCAAAAGAAAATGCTTCTGGCAAGTCTAAAGTTTTAGGGAGCCATGTATTTAAAAAATAAGTAATATTGTTACCTTCAATATTTTCTGGCAGTCCAAAAATCCTAATGTTATTGCACCTAGATCTATTTTCCAGGTCATCAAGCTTTGTTTGTAGATGTGCATTTTGTTTCAGCAAAAACTCCATGTTGATTTCCTCTTCTTGGATTCTATTCTCCATGTCATTTACAGTCTCTTCTATGCTTGTAATCTGGGTCTTCTGTTGTTGCAAGTCTATATGTAACAAGTCTATTTGTTTTGTAGTTTTTTCTATGAAGGTATCAATTTTAGTATCCAGTTTATCCATCTTAGCAGTAAGTTGCTGGATTGTAGATATCAGAGACTGAAGTTCTTTCTTGATGCTGAAATCTTGAGAATTTGTCTTACTGGAACTCATTTCAAACAGAGAAACTGACAGGGAAATTTCCAAGGTGATTTCTGACAGGAATATTATTAAAATTTTCTTTCTTTTTTAGATATTATTCAAGAAATAGATAAACCAAACATACTTAGAAAGAAAATTACTTCATAAATTAATTTTTAAAGTAATTATTTCCTGTCAGTGCAGTGAAATTGGTGGAGCTGAAGAAATCTGCTGCTATCCAGTGTTCATCCTTGGCCATGCCCCGTCCTTAATTTTTCTGATACCATTAATAAAGCTAGAGGCAAAAGAAACATTCTCTCTTCTGTTTTTCTAGAGCTCTAAAAAGCCTTTGACACGGTGTCACATTACAAATGTCTGACTCAAATGTCCTGTTACAAACAAACTCTTCTATGGTTCTCTAACTACCTGCCTGAATGACATTGATTTGTCACATGGCTCACTGCTTTCACTGCTTTCTCTCCCTTTCTTCTAGTTACAATGTGTGTTTCTCAAGGCTCTATTCTTGGTCCACTGCTCTTTAGCATTTTCATCAATACAGTATATACTTCTCAGCAAGCTTGGCTTGTTCAATGTACAGATGACTCAACTCTCATCTGCTCATCTGACAACTCAATACACCTACAATCCATAACACAAAATGCCTTCAACTTAGTCGAACTGTGGCTACATCAAAACCAACTTTTACTTAATCCCAAAAGACTTAACTATTACTTTTTTCCAAAGTCGCATGCCAGTGCTAAAACTAACTTCCACATTACCTCTTTAAACAATACATCTGTTGAAGTAGTTACCCATACCCAATTACTTGGAGTCACCATAGATGATAATTTAAAGTTTGATACTCATGTACAAAATTGTATAAAATAATTCTTCAAAAGCTAGGTCTACTATATAGAGCAAACAATTCCTTACTCCTACTATTTGAATCACCCTAGCTAACAATGTTTATGTTCTCTTCTCTATGGCTTACCTATTTTGACTAACATCCAGATATTTCTTAAATCACAAATGGAGCAATGCTGTAATAAGATAGCTAAATTTGCAGCTAACCTGCTGCATAAATCTCTCATTTACACATTCCAGGTTAGGTTTGTGCCATTTATGAATAAAAGACATGTTTTTCTGGCCCGTCTACTACCCGAACATTTGTCCCACTACAGTAAAATTGGGAATGTATCTGTATGCAATGCAAATGCTGTTCTATAACCAAGCTAATCTGTGACTGAAATAAAGTTGCAGTGTTCCTATAATCACTGCCATTCTAGGCCCTCAGTCATTCCTTCCCCATCTATCATCTATTTCAATGACAAGGAAAACAAATAGACCCATTAAATAAAGGTGGCTAAATGCCCTCTTGGTTACTGTAATAATCCAGAACAATGCAGCTTTTTTCAACCCCACTATGTTGTTTATACTCACCATGCCTGCCAAGCTGAACAGCTGCATCAATCAGAACAAATGTAAAAGTCGCTTATTGATTATAGGCAGGACACTGGAGGACATCTAGTCTAAGCTACTGCCACTGTGGATGGGATAAGGATTATCCCAATGGTGAAAAAAGTTATTTCATTTTAAACAACTTAAAGTTTTTGTTGCATAACAGAGAAGAATCTCCTACATAAAAATGGAATATGCTGCATAGTCTCTAACCCCACTGCCACCAATATAGCAAAGGTCAAATGTCAAAATGTGCACATAAGGTAGGTCAGTGCCCAGCTGATCTCTCCAAGTAGTAATACTGATTTCTGGGAGATGTGGTTGAGATGGACGGGAATGGATTAGCCACCACTTTTTTCATGTCTGTTTTATTTCATTTACTGTAATGTTATACAATCAACTTCATTACCAAGATTCCACATCACACAGTCACTTTCTGCAGAAATTGTAATGATTATGACTGAATCGTGAGCTCTAATAGGGCCCCAAGTGAGATCTGGCCCTTAGGCAAGTATCTGTGGAGCCTTGTGCTAGATCCAGCTTTGAGCCTGTGACTGTTTCTATTGGACTGGCAAATTCAGAGGGGCGAAGCACTGATTTGCACAGCTGTCTTGTTGCTGCTTACCTGACAGACAACTTCCCTTCTCTGCTAGACAGGGAAGAGTGTACTTATTTGATAAAATGCTGTGCTGTGGCTTAGGAATATAACATGCTGTTGATGTATTTTTGTAATACTTTTGTTGTATTGTTACTTGTATCTGGAGCTTTTCTCCTCGGGTCTCCACTGAAAATGAGCCCCTGGCTCAGTTTGACTAACCCGGTTAACAAATGACAATAAATAAATAGATATGTACTTTACTACATTACAATAAGCAAAATTAAAATATTCATCACAGTTACAGGGACATGGCTTTGAGTGCTCACTCTACATCCTGAATCAAAAAGTTCTGTTATATTCAGCTAAGACTGCAAAGCCATGTGTAATGCATTTGACTGGACAAAGCTTTCTATTGGAATGTGAGGTGACTATGTCACCAGTTGCTGCACTTTCAGAAAACATTTTTTTAGATTCAGAATCCTATCTGAATAAGTACTGTGTAACTGCTCCATTTTGAGTTTATGACTACAAGCTTTTGGTTATATATAAGTAAACAGTATTCTCTAGCTGACTATGATTCCCTCAGCTTGCAATGACTAACTGTGTGACTCTGAGCAAGTCATTTAATCAAACACCACTTCTATGCTGAGTCTGAAAAAATGTGCACGGAGATCAGTGCAGTCCACTAGAAACCACATACAAATATAGAAATAAATATCACCTAAAAAAAAATCTTAGACTTGCACATATGTGAACTTAAACTTATTCCTTTATGCTTCAAGTGTACATTCGGGATATGTGTGGCTGGGAAAGCAAAATAAATAATGTGTCTCCTTAAGAACACTACTTTCTGCAATAGGTTTTTGAGAAACTTGTCTGATTCTGTTGTAAGCACATTTAGATAACCAAACTGCTAGCTGAGTTAATAAAAGGCTTTGATTATGCTTTAATGCAGAGAGAATCTAATTATAGAGAAAAGTCAGTATTGCCCTTGCTGTGTAACTCCAACTGAATGTTTGCACTGGTTTTCTGTGGAAGGTTCCAAAGAATCTTCATATGGCATCTGATCAGATGTTTCCCATTCCACTGGTTTCTCCTTAATTTGGGGATCCATTGCCCTATCCTGCTGTGCTGTTATCAGAGTTAGATTTTATACTGTGAATCCTTTACTTGGCAGGTAACTCATGACTTCAATTTCTCTAACTTCTCCATCACTACATTACTGACACTCTTTTCTTCGTCTCCCCTTTATTTTCTTATTTTTTTGTACAGTAGAGTCAAATATTTGAACTAATTCAGACTTAGGATTGTTCAGATAGTCAAACTGTTCAGATAATCAAACATTTAATTGAACCGGATAAAAAAAATCTAAAATCTTGTTTTTTTCTGCATGCAGGAATATACTTTATAACCATTCAGCAATTTCAGTGGACAATAAAGAATATTTTTCACACACAAACTGGCTACAAGCTCAAAAAACATGCTCAAGTGAATATGTATAATGTTTACATATTCAGACTTTATGATTTTTCCTACCCAAAAGCTTTGGAAGACTGGTTCGGATAACTGAGTTTTTGGATAATCGACGTTCGGATAATCGACTTGCAAATGTATTGTAAAAATGTCATTTCCAGATGCCTCTCCCTATATTTCTCTTCAAATATATTTGGTGCTGCTTTTTGTATTGATTAGCTTTGTTTTGTTTTCTGCTTTGCGTAAATATTGCACCACATTAAATCTCTCTTACTTTCCCATGTGCATATTTCTTCTTCAGGTGTCTCCTGCTCCTCCTGTTTCTTTCTAATTTAGGGACTTGTTCTATCAAGCTGTGATATAACCTGTGTTAGACTTTCTACTCTAAACTTCACTTAGCAGGTATTCCATAACTTCAGCTTCTGTTTGTTTAACTTCTACCTTACTAATCTTCTATTCTATGTTCCCTGTTTGAGATCCTATTTTTATTGTGAAATTTTCCATATCTGCATGTCTTTCCCTGTATTTCTCTTTGAATATCTTTAGGGCCCTTTTTTTGAGGTGATTAATTTTGCTTTGCGTAAATATTACACCATATCAGATCTCTCTTTCTTTCCCATGTCCATATTTCTTTTTTATATCTGTCAAAAATCTCTAGATTTTGTTCTTTATATTTTCACACTTCCTCAGTTGCTTCTTTTTCCAGACTGCCCAAGGTTTCTTGGTGTATATAATGTTGTTCATAAATTTGTTATATTAATGAACACAAATTTTTATTTGAAGCTTTTGATAGCTTTTCTTGTGGAAGTATGTTTCTTTCCTCTAATTTCTCTCATAACGTCTTTGTATGCCTTTTGTCTGGACATTCTGGCCTTCTGTCATAATAGTAACAATACGTTAATTCTTTCTTATCCTCAGTAGTCCACTCTAACATTTGTATGGCTCTTTTTTGGCTTATCAGTTTTGTGATTTTTTTGTACTACTACTTCCTTCTACAAAAGGGGGGAGGGCATCCTCCCTCTGGGCCTGGCCTAGCCCCATTGTAGGAATGTTTCCATGTCTTGGGGATTTACACTGTCATTTTTTTCTATTTCTGGCTCCAGTGCACATACCAGAATTGGGTACTTTTTTATCCTTGGTCTTGTGCACCCAGTTATCTTTTTTTTATTTTTAACCTACTTTTTTCCATGCTATATGCTATATAAAATACAGTCCATATATCAGGGTCATCTTGGTGAGATTTTTGTGAAAAAAAGAGTCCACCTTGTGAAGTTACTCACCAAGACTTGAGGATGAATTCAATTAGTACCTAAATGAAGTGTCTTATTTCATCAAAGAACCTTTCAGAGTCTGCATATTTTTTGCCTCTTCCCAGCTGGACTTTTTGCACTCATGACCTGAACTGAATATTGCAGCACATCTGCTTGTGAATATAAGTCAGTTCACTGGCATGTCTCTTGGGATTTGACGTCTGAAGGGCTGCCTGTCACCATGTCACCAGAGTACAGTCATGTCACTTGTGATTTAAAGTCTGCAGTGGCTGCCTGTGATCAGACTACAATTGTGTCACATGTAATTTGAAGTCTAAAGTGTCTGTCTGTGACAAAAATACTAATGTCACCTGGGATTTGAAGTCTGCAGTGGCTGCTTGTGACCAGAGTACAGTTGTGTCACATGTAATTCAAAGTCCATAGTGGCTGCCTGTGACCATAGTACAATATGCTGGCTCTAATACCGCAGCTCTTGCACAGATTTTGGATCCCGTACACATTAAGGAACTGATGATTCTCTTACTCTTCTTGACTGCTGTCTTCTTCCAGCAAGGGACTGCTAGTGCTTTTCAGGTTTCTCCTTCAAATGTTCCCTCTCCCTTGAATATTGTTTACTGCCTTATGGCTGAGATCAAGGCTTTGCTAGAGCTCTTCAGGAGGCCCCTTAAAACCCATTTATAGGTTCATTGGTAGGTACTAGGCTATCTGCCTGAAAGCATTTATAAGCCTAGCCAGAATGTGTTTGCTTTCGCCGCCCCCTTAGATTAGTTCCCTATTTCATGACATTCTCTCATTATTGTCAATAATGTTAATTACACCAAACCTAGACATGGCTTGTAAAATAAAATTATGTTATTTGACTGCAAACAGCTACAGCAAGTTCATGTTGGGTTCTGGTGGTCTTTTGTGAGGTTATCAGCAGTTTCTGGGACGGTTATGTGGTACTACTTTGAAAGAAAAAAAATCTAGTCCTTTGGACACACTTGGCTATGCATATATATATAATTAGTTTTGATGAGTGTATAAGCCGCTGTCTTATGATTTTTGTGTTAGTTAGAAAACAAAAATTCATAAGTGGCCAGTATAGTGATGAACAGAGTCTCCACTCCACACTATATCATTATTCAGTGTTATGTTTTATAAACATAAAGCTGAGTTGTAGGTGGACAATAGATATCCATAGAAAATTTGTTTTTAATAAACTGACCTGAGTTACTTATCTATCTGAAAGCAGGCTTTATATGTATTCGGATATTAGTGCAAAAGAGGTGACTCAGGGAATAGTCACTGGTTTATACTGACAATACCAATAGTTTGTGAAGCACGCTGACAACAAGCCACACTGTAAACCTTTGTTCTGTCACAAGCTACAGATGTTCAACTGTATTATCTCAGTAATTATCTGTGTGTGTGTGTGTGTGTGTGTGTGTGTGTGTGTGTGTGTGTGTCTATATATATATATATATATATATATATATATATATGTATAGGCACACACACACACACACACACACACACACACACACACACACACACACACACACACACACGCACACACACAAAACTCAAATATATTTAATGTGTATTGGCTAAATGCTCATTTTATTTTTTGTAAATTCAGCTTGTATTCTTTATGATTGTATTTATTATCTCTGCTTTATTGGCCTGTGTCATGGTTGAAAATGGTGTATGGATCATTTTACTTAACTGGTTAACAAATTTAATGAATCGACCAACCTGTTTTCATGAACATAGTGGCACTGCAATGTAGAAGGGAAAAGGAGGCTGCTGTGGTAAACTGTACTGGGTGACAAGTAACTGCCTTAAAGGAAAAAACTAACAGATGATTGTTCTTGGGTATGATGATTACTTTCGCTAGGTGGTACCAACTGCCAGATGTAGAGTTTTTATTTAGAGATGTGATTTATATCAAAAGTGTAATTTGAACTATGTTTATAGATTAGAATATTTTTAAAGCCACAGTTTTTATAAAAATATTAGTTTAATCTGTACCTAATATACTGTTACATTTTCCCACATATTTTTCAGATATTTGTGGTCAAAGATGGTCTGCATCTAGTGAAATGGCTTTGAGAGGGAAGATTATGGGAGGAAGCAGAGCTTCTCCAGGTGCCTGGCCATGGCTTGTCTCCATCAAACTTCACGGTGAACTAATGTGTGGTGGGGTACTGCTGGACAAGTTGTGGGTCCTAACAGCTGCACACTGTTTTTCTGGGTGAGATCTTTACTCTAAACATAGCAAGTACTGCAAGAGACTACAAAGTAGCATGCAAGTAGCTTTCAGAAACATATGTTTGCATGGCCTCAGTGGTGCACTATAAAATAACCTATGATTTTTAGGAAGACATCCAGTTGTCACTCAGTACTGCATTCATCAGCAACAGCCAGTGATACTACAACATTGAAAACAAATGTGATAATTCTATCAGTTCTGACTTTATATAATTCAGTGCTGGTAACTGTTTCTTATGTAAATTGACTTCTTAAAAAAAAAAGAAGAAATAACATTTATTCCAAATCCCTGCTTGTAGGAATTGTGCTACTGCCTCCCTCCTTCTTCTTCTTCTTTCGGCTGCTCCTGTTAGGGGTCACCACAGCAGATCAACTGTTTCCATTTCTTCCTGTCCTCTGCATCTTGCTCTGTCACACCAACCACCTGCATGTCCTCTCTCACCACATCCATAAACCTTATCTCAGGCCTTCCTCTTTTCCTTTTACATGGCAGCTTCATCCTTAGCATCTTTTTCCCAATATACTCTGCATCCCTCCTCAGCACATGTCTAAACCAACGTAATCTTGCCTCTCTGGCTTTGTCTCCAAACCTTCCAACCTGGGCTGACTCTCTAATATACTTATTCCTAATCCTGTCCATCCTCGTCACACCCAGTGCAAATCTTAACATCTTCATCTCTGCCACGTCAAACTCTTACTCCTGCCTTTTTGTCAATGCCACTGTCTCCAACCCATATAACATAGCTGGTCTTACTACCCTGTTGTAGACCTTCCCTTTCACTCTTACTGGTACTCATCTGTCACAAATCACTCCTGACACTCTTCTCCACCCACTCCATCCTGCCTGTACTCTCTTCTTCACCTCTCTTCCACACTCACCATTACTCTGAACTGTTGATCCCAAGTACTTAAACTCATTCACCTTCGCCAGCTTTACTCCCTGCATCCTCACCATTCCTCTATCCTCCCTCTCATTCACACACATATATTCTGTCTTAGTCCTGCTGACCTTCATTCCTCTTCTCTCTAGAGCATATCTCCACCTCTCCAGGGTCTCCTCCACCTGTTCCCTACTCTCACTACAGATCACAATGTCATCTGCAAACATCATAGTCCACAGGGACTCCTGTCTGATCTCATCTGTCAACCTGTCCATCACCATTGCAAATAAGAAAGGGCTCAGAGCTGATCCTTGATGTAATCCCACCTCCACCTTAAACACATCTGTCACTCCCACTGCAGACCTCACCGCTGTCACACTACCCTTGTACATATCCTGTACCACTCTTACATACTTCTCCTCCCTCCTAATATAGATTATTGTGAAGATATTTATTTATTTATTGACATTTCATTACTAGGAAATTGTGATGGGTAGGAGCCCATTTTCAGCTGAGGTCTGGGGAGAAAAAACTCCAAAGTGCCAAAGTACTGCAAAACATTTTAATAACAATAATTTTACTGTCATTAAAAATAATGTAAAAGCAGCTACAATTTAAGTAATTATACCAAATTAGGCATAATGTGAAAGCATTGGTTAAGAATAGATACAAGTTATGTCATAATGATTTTATAGCTAAAGAAATTTTAGCTTGTTTATAGAGAAATTAAATGTGGTATGAAGTGAAAGAAAATGCTTATGGTACATTAAGTGAGAATGTCATGGTAGAGAAAGTGAAAGAAGTAAGGAAGTGAGCGAAGAAGAGAGAGTAAGGAGATGTAAGGTATGAACAGGTATTTGTTCACATTTAGAGATATAATTTATCCTGGTGTTGAGCAAGAACAGAGCCAGCGTTTGGTTAGGAAGTCTTTCAGAGTGGTTTTGATGGATGAGAGAGAAGGTATTGATCTGATGGACAGGGGTAAGGAGTTCCAGGCCTAAGCAACATGGTATGAGTACAGACAGTGCCCAGCAGAATGATAGCTTGTGGACAGATAAGAGTTTTTTGCCACAGGAATGTAATGACTGAGTGGTAACATAGTTTTGTAGAATGAAATTTAGTGCTAGACAAGCAGATGGATTCTGGATAATTTTATAGGTGGTAAGAAGCTGTGTATGCATTAGCTGATGGGGATATTCTAACAATTTAGGCTATAGAGTGGTTGGTTTTCATAAGGGAATTTGCTGCAAATTTATCAGCTTTGTTATAGTATCATTCAAATTTGTGTTTTTGTGATTTCTGAATGTTAGTAAGGATGGCAGAGCCATAAAGAAGTGTGGGGAGGAGATAAGTACCATTAGTGAAAACGTTTTTGGATCTATAATATAGCCTTGTTTTTGATGAGTTTTTCTTTTTCCTTTTTTCTATGTGCAGGTCAAATTTAAGGTTATTATCCACTATCATCCATAATAATGTGCTATGAGAAGTGATGTTAGTGGTTGCATTATCAAGAGAGAAGTCATTAAATTTGTCTTTTCATGGGAGAGGGATTTGGGGAAAAAATTGTTTTCTTTTTATAGGGTTGAGCATGAGTTGTGAGTTAAAAAAGCCAAGTTTCAGTTACTGTTAAAGCTTCCTGAGTAATGTTTTGGAGGTGTGCCATGTTGTCAGATGTGCAAAAGAGTATGGAGTCATCTGCGTACTGTATCAGGGTAGCATGTTGTGTGGGTGGGGTGTATGGAGGTTATCAATGAGAATGTTAGGGGGCCAAGGCTAGAGTATTGTGATACACTGGTAGTGACCGGGAAGTATGGAAAAAGGGTAGAGTTTCATTTTACTGACATATCTATTGGACAGATAGCTTTTAAACAACATAAATGTGGGCTGAAAGAGACCTAATGAGGACATTTGAAGTAGAAGTTTGTTGTGACAAACTGTGGCAAAGCCTTTAGACAAGTCTGGAAATAAGGAAGAGACCTGTTTGCTGTAATCTGTAGCTTTTTCAACAATATCTATAAAGGTTAGAAGTGCAATGTTGGTACTATGGGAAGAATGGAAGCCATGTTGTGTGAGGGATAGGAGTTCTTCCTGCAAGAGATAGTTAAGCAATTTTTTTAATACATTTTTCAAGTACTTTGGATATGAGGGATAAGATTGCTGTAGGTCTAAGGTTAGTAATGTCTGCTGAATTTCCTCCTTTGTGAAAAAGGATAATGCATGACTTTTTCCAGAGAGTGGGACTGTGGGATTTCTGGGATGACCTATTTATAAAGATTGAAACAGGCAATGATATCAGCTGCTCTTTTAAGGTACTCAGTTGGAACATGTATCTGAACCACCATAATCTGTTCTCCTTTACCATCTCTACAATTGAAGCCGCTTTAGCTCCTGCTCTGATGTCATCACTTCTTCATCTGTTCCATGATGTGCATCATACCACATGTCTCAGGCACTTCATATCTATCACCTCTAGCTTCCTCAACTGATCTGCTCCTCACATACACCTTGAGGTAATCTCTGTTAATGAGTTATCTAATTGGAAAACCCTAGAACAATGTTCCTTCTGCCTGTGGTAAAGTACCAAGGAATACTAAAAAGTTTCAAGAGTGAAAAAAACATGTGACAGATTAGGTATCTTATGTGTCCACACTTTAACTTCAGTTCTGACAGATTGCTCATGCTGACTTAAGGATTGCTATTATTCTATAGAAACTTCAAACTTATTTTGTTAAAAAAGACTTGAAGAATTATTTCAAAATAAAAGAAAGCAATTTTTAAAAAGTAGCCATGCAAAGACATTAATTTTAACTATGGTAACTCTAGTAAACAAGCTTAGTTTCAGTTTATTCCAGTTATCCAGGTCTGCCTTAATTGTTTCTAGGGTTTTATTGTCATTTGAATACATGAAGCAAATAAATGAAGCTATGGACATCATATTAACTCCCTGGTATTTAACCTATTTGAATGATTTAATGCTACTTGACACAAGAGAAGAGGTGAGAATATTGTTTGTGGAACTCGGTGAGAAAATGGTTGATTTGTCAACATTTAGCTTATAATCTGAGGCTTTACTATTATTTTGTTGATTGGCTGGAATACATGAGAGATACATTTAATGGTCTGGAAATACAGTGATGCCTTATCTTAAAGTTGGTTCCTAATAATGTAAGGTCTTGAACAATTCTAAAGATCAAGCATCCCAAGGATAATATTTTTATACAGGCAACATACTTCTCATATAGAAGTTTGATAAACTGTATGAAATTATATGAAGAATGATACTGTTCTAGAACAGACAATACATGTATTTATTTATTTAGTTTTATTTATTTATTTATTTTTGTTTACTGGGTGGGTAACCCATTTTTAATGGAGACCCAGGGGGGAAAAGCCTCACTAGTTGCAGAAAAAACTACTCTGTTAAACTACAATCATAGGATGAGACAACAAAAACAACCCACAGAGAATGCATAATATAAGAAAATGCAAACTTAAGTTGAGACCTTCAAAAAAGTCCCATAAGTTATACAGAATACATATGTAATATAAGAAAAATGCAAAACATATGATGAGATGATCAACTTTAGCTCCTTAGGTTAATAATCATAAATGTGTTATAAAGAATATCATACAGTTAGAGAAACAACATCATACTTATGTACAAAGAATATTACAATATTTAGAGAAACATATTTAGATATATGTCTTAGTGGTTAAAAACGTAAGAGTAAGAGATTAAGCTTAGTAAATTCAAGATCTGTTGTTAGAATTTCTCAAGAAGTATTAAATAGGGACAGTATTCAGTCAGGATTTAGAGAAGAGCAAATACAGGAGTTAGATGGGACTTGAGAAGGATTTTACATTTTGGGGGGGTTAGTATATATTAAAGGGTAAAATTCCATGTCCTGGAGATGCAGTTGGAGTAGAGACAATCTCCACAGAAGTTGTTGGCCTTAGTGACTTGTAACAGAAGCTTGTCAAAAGATCTGAGCTGCCTTGTAGTAGACTGGGTTTAAAGTAGGTATTGAAGAGCTGGGTGTTTTTCAGGTTGATATACTATGTTGGGTCAATGTAAGGAAGTTAGGTAATTCGAATCAGTTTACTTGTTGTAAGGCATTACAGTGATGTGATCTGTATGGGGATTTATTAGCAAATCTAGCAGCCTTGTTATAGCAAGCATCTAGTTTAGCCAGATTGGTTTTCTTCAGGTTGGTGATGAAGGCAGAGGCACAGAGGAGGGGAGACAATTAATTAGTCTTGGCAATAGACTATTTAATGAAGTCAGTGAGATATGGTCTAGATGTGTAGAGATAGCCTAGTTTTATGTGTACATTCTTTATAACAGTTGACAGATGCTTATTAAATTTCATGTTGTTATCGATTGTGATGCCAAGTAGCTTGCTGTGTGATACTAGTTCATTCTTGGTGTTATTATTAGCTAAATAGATTTGGAAGGGTGAATGGTGGTCAAAGGGCTTATTATTTGAGAAGATCATTAGTTTTGTCTTATTGAGATTCAGGATTAAGTGAGAGTTAGCAGGCCAGGATTCTACCGCAGAGAAAGCAAGCTGTTTTTTTTTCTTGAAGTTTAGAGAAGGAGGGCTGCACAGATCAGTGCAGTGTCATCAGCATATTGTATGATTGTGGCCAGGTATGTAGCAAAGTGGAGCTTATTAGTAAAGATATTGAATCGGAGTGGACCTAAAATTGAGCCCTTTGGTGCACCCATTGTAACAGGTAGTGTAGGAAAGGATTCATTTTGCCATTTTACAGCTTGATGATGGTCTGGTAGGTAGTTGTGGAACCACTGAAGAGCAGAATGGCTTAGTTTAAGAGACAGGAGTTAATGTAGAAGTTTTTGGTGGGAGACTGTATCAAAGGCTTTCAACATGTCTAGAAATATTGAAGGGACTACTTGTCCATTATTTCTGAGATGACTGATGGTATCTATAATGCTTAATAGAGCTGCAGCAGTGCTGTGTTAGGTAAACCCATGTTGGGTGTTAAAAGATTATTAGAGAGAACGTGATTCATGAGTTGTGAGTGAATACATTTTTCTAAGATTTTGGATAAGGGTGACAGAATTGCTATTGATCTGTACTTATAAAGGTCTGTACAGGTTCTCCTTTGTGTAGGTGTATTATTTAGGAAGTTTTTCAGTTTTTGGGAAATTGATGCTAAGTTATGGAGTGATTAATCAGTATAGTGATTGGACAGGCTATGACGTCAGCAGCTAACTTAAGATAGTCAGCAGGTAGTTTGTCAGCAGCAAGGATAATAGGTTTACGTTTGTGAAGCATTCGTTTTATAGTACTAGTTTGAATGGGCTTAAGAGAAAAATTGCTGGATGTTTCATTGGGTTCAGTAGGGATTTTTAGTGGCATAGTGCTATTTGTTTTGGTAAAGTTTAGAATGGAATTGGTGAAGTAGGTATTGAAATGAGGGGCTATACTATCTAGTGTAATTGTGGTGGAGGTAATTAGGGTTACAGATTTACCTGGCTGTAAGAGCTGATTTATAGTTGTGCAGAATTTTTGGAGTTGTTTTGGTTATTCTTGTTGGGCTGCTATAAAGTAGAATTGTTGTTATTTTTTTACCTGCTTTTTGATTTATTGCTTAGTTGCTGATAATAGTTTAGTGTGGCCAAGCATTTATTGGACTGATATTGTGACTAGACTTTATCTCTGGTTTTGAGAAGGAGTTTTGTTTCTTTGGTTGGCTATGGGGCATAGTTTGCCTTTTTTCAAGAAAGTATCAGTGAAGTAGAATACTGCAGTGTCTAATGGGAGTGAAGATGGAAGAGGGCAGTCACATTGTTATAAGGTTGATATGAAGGTTTGGGGAGAGAAGTTTTTTTCTGTTACATATGTTCCTAAATATAGTCCTTTTGTGGGAATGTAGATTTTGTCGGAGGAGGAGATAGGTGGGTAAGTGGTCCCTTAAGCTATCTGGGAGACAACCTAACAAGTGATGGTTTATGGGATAAGGTCCAATCTAGTACTGAGTGTCATTTTTTTTTTATTTACTTGAGTTCGTTTTTTTATTAGCTGGGCGAATCCTTGTAAGTTTATGAAGTTTGTTGAATTTTCTGAGGTGCAGATTAGCCAGTTTAACTTGAAGTCACCCATAACAATGATTTCCTGTGAAAAGGTTGTGGATGTCCAGTGGAGGAAGTCTTCAATTAAGGTGAGGTCATTGCCAGGAAGAATGTGCATTGCTATGATGATTATGAATTTGTTGGGATTTAATTCTAGTCAAGGAAAAAGCGCCTTGGCATTATTTAGGTTTGGTGGGTGTAAGTCCAAGTATTTGAGTTTTAGTGTGTTTTTCTACATTATTTCTATATCTGTTGCTCATTTATATAATTTGTTTAATCTATGGATGTTGTAGCCTTGGGATATAATATCATTGTTATTAATTGAGGCTTCAGTTATGACTGCTATTTATGGGGAGTAATGAGAGAGGAATGCATGCAATTCATGAATTTTATTTGATAAGCTCCTAAGGTTCATGTTAAGAAAAAGTAGGTCTGATTTTGCATGGACAAGATTGATATTAATATGAGTGCTAAGGGGAGTTGTCATGGCTGACTTTTGTTGATTGACTTTGGGGCCTGGGGGTGGGTGGACATCATCACTAAGCTTAATTGTTGATATTAGGTTTATTAGTAAGTCAGGTAATTTGAGTACATGCCTGGTTTGTTTGTGAGGTGGCCAGGGTGGCGGGTGCTTGAGTATATATTTGTATGTGAATATCTCTACTATGGTGGAATTGAATAGGCTTGATGCAATATTAAAGTGTGTGATTTTATTGTAGTGCAATGTGGGGGGTAAAAATGGTGGGGAATGGATGGATTGAAAAAAGTAAATGGTGTAGGATGTAATGGCAGAGAGTAAGGGGAGAAAAATTAGGAGAGTATTGTGTAATAGAAGCATATTGGAGAACTAGTAGGAGGTAAATAAGATATAGTTCAAGTGTTTTGAATATGAAGTTCTAGCTTACCCTGCTGGCAGTGGCATACAAACCAAGAGTAGTAGTAACTGCACACTGTCAGACTTCTTAATAGTGACGTCTATGAGCTAGAAGTAATAAACCATCTTAACTGAAAGGGCTGTTAAAAATGTGCACTAACATCTATAAAAGAACATAACATTCATGTCAAAATAACATCTAGCTTCCTATTTTCTTATTTCTCAGTAAACAATTTCCTTATACTGAATAATGCTATTTAAATGCCCTTGAAGTAAATTTACTGTAATATTTTCAATAATTTAAAATAACAAATGTTTTACAGGGAATTGGATTATATATTACAACTTCACTAAAATCATTTTTAATAGAATTACTTCATATAAACTATGCTATTGAAACATCACAATATTCTGATATAACATATAAAACTATGGCATATTATCCTGCCTGATCAAAGAGCTGCAATATCTAGAGAATGGAGAATGCATTGGAGGAAGCAGCAGGTAACCAAGTGTTCTCTGTAGATCTTTCTCCAGAATGACACTTACTTTTTCTCCATGTCAAAGTTGTTCTGTGTGTCATAAATAAAGACTTTGCTCATGAGATCCTGTGGATGTACCAAAATAGTCTTGCAAAGATGCCAGATGTAGAATTCTTTAAATCATCAGAATTTCTGTAGGGCTATTCTGATGTTGTCTTGACATATACACCTACAGATACAGGTTCAATTTGGTCCATTTTAAATCAAATCACAGAGATGGAATCCTTTTGAATTCAAGGATACAATATACGTGAAAAAGAAAATTGACAGCAGCTGTAACAACTAAAATGTGAGTTAAAGTTATCTGTGTAGGCAATGAACAACATCTGAAAAAATGTGCTATAGATACAAAGTAAGAACAAGATGGGTTGATGCAATGAGCCACACAAACAAAAATCAACAGTCTGAAAAAAAAAACAAAGCAGCTGGGAAACTAACACAAAGCCTGCTAATTTAAGTACCAGCATGAAAACCTCCAGATATCTCCTTATCAGAGCACATCAATCGAGCTGCAGGTTTTCCTCAATTCTGAGACTTTAGGGCCCAGCAGTGTCAACTTCTAAGCAAATATTCCCAGTGGACCGAACCATAGATGCTATTAATCTCTAAACTCACTAAGGTTAAGTTTCCATTTGTAATATTGTATTTATTCTTTTTATATTATCATACAAATGTATTGATCATTTATCAGTATGGGAATAAATTGTTTAATCTTATTTGCATGTATTGCCATAAATATTTTATAATAAAGTGGCTTCTAAAAACTTCTAATATTTCTTTTAATTCTATAACCTTCTTTTTACTATTTGGAATGTAAACTTCTTTAGTATTTTAAGATTTTATGACTGCATTTTACCTGATTGATAATTTATGCAGATTTTTAGGGTTTAATGAGTAAGAATTAATTTTAATCTTTTCTAAATTTGTTGTAGTTTTGTGTTGTAGAATCTCTGAATATTTGGTATTTAACATATTAAATTCTTCTAACAAACTTTTAGTACCTTTTTGTATATCTAATTTTATTTTATCTACTTTTTCTTCTAAGTCTAGTAGTTTCTTGTCCCATTGTTTTCCTTATTGTTATATAGACATACAGTTTTCTCATATAGATGAGTCCCATATATATATATCTATATATCTATATATCTATATATATATATATATATATATATATATATATATATATATATTTATGTAAATACACACATGTATATATATATATATATATATATATATATATATATATATATATATATATATATATATATATATATATATTTTTTTTTTTTTTTTTTTTTAAGCATCCCCTACATCATTTATATTTATAAAATTTATAAAAGACCGAATTTCTTTAGAAAAAGTATTCTTTGAATTTTTTTAAATTAGTTATGCATGCTGGTATTCTTCTGATAGAAATATTATTAATGTTTAGTATAACTTTAAATGTAAACATATTATGATCTGATAATTGACACATGACTATTTTAATTTTGCTTAATCTTGAAGTTAGATTGTTTTAAATATATAATGTATCAATTCTGGATTGTGTGTTATGTCTATATGAAAAATGTGTGAAAATAGGGAATTTGACTCTGAGAATGTATCTATATCCTTAATATTAAACAAATCAATAAATTCCATTATAACAGGTTTTCTATGACCGTTAGTGGAGTTAGTGTCTCTATGACTTAAGATACAGTTAAAGTTTCCAGCAAATATAATACTTCCTTTAGAAATTTGGATTATCTCTTCAAATTGATGTTTATCAACTTTTGTACCAATTCCTGGGATACAGTAGACGTTAATTAAAGTATATATTTTTCCCTTTTATTTCTAATGTTACTAGAAAAAACATTCCTTTTTTATCATTATATATAGTTATTCTTTTTAGGTATTGGTATAGAATTATTCCATAGTATTGCTGCACTTCTCTTCTGCTTATAATGATTACTAGTAAGTACAGAATACTAATTTGTATTAAGTCTGTCTATATCTTCTTGAATTATATGTATTTCTTGTAAAAATAAAATGTGTGCATTATTCAAGCCATTAACATTAATAAAGATGCAATTCAAACTTGTCATATTATAAGGAAAATATTTGTATTTATATGTTTGTCAGGATTAACGTATCATTTTTATGGAACTTTAATAGCTTATACATCAATTTAAATATAATACTTTTAATTTTGCTGTTAAAATATATCCTATTAGAAATACACACTAAAACAATATATAAATAAATATTAAAAATATACTTAATTTATATCCTTCACTCTTCATGGAGTTTAATACTCATAGCTTCTACTGAAATGTTCCCTCTAATCACTAAAATCAAACTATCAAAGTCAAACTTCAATTTATTGCCATATAAATATTTAAAGTAAATGGAAGGCTGAATAAATTTATTTCATTTGACAATAGCTTGTTCATTATATATGGGTCTATATTAAAATGCCAAAGGTTCACAAACACACATCCCTAAAGGCCGACACATAAACAGTGAACCGCAACAACACCGAACGTCAAGAAGTGTGAAATACAAATTATCAAATTGCCATAGTTGTCCAACTCCACCTCCCGCTACGTACTGCCTACCCAAACAAAATAAATAATCTACACTTCACCCATATGTACACTTCACCCATATATCCCAAATCATAATTAAATGTGCATTACACACAAATGTATGTGAATGTGAACAAACAACACCCTGTACGGGAAAAGTAAAATTTATATATCTGTTGGGCTACACAACTGTATTACTATATATGCACTTAACTTAACCCTACTTCTATCCCTAAGGTCAGTATCTATTGCACATTTATGTTAGTGAGCTATACAGGGTAAGGGAATGATGTTTTACCTAACTAAACATGATGTGGCCAACTATGGCAATTCAATAATTTGAATTTCGCGCTTATTGATGTTTAGTGTACTTGCGGTTTGCTGTTTATGTGTCAGCCTTTAGGGATTTGCATATGTGAACCTTCGGCATTCTAATATAGACCTATATATATATATATATATATATATATATATATATATATATATATATATGTATATATATATCTTTTGAACAAAACCACAAAAAAGGAAGGAAAAAGCCCTGAAAATTAACAGCAACCAAATCCAAAATCCACAGGTCACACAGAAAATCCAGAGTAGTTACTAAGTAGTGAAAAACCGCAAACTTCACCAATTAAAATAAACACTTTTTTAACTATTAACAAGATTCAATGCATTTTCATCCACTACATAGGACTTCATCAGGTATAGGAAACCACACTCCCTCTCTTCAGTTTAAATAATGTCCCAGTGGTGTATTTTCTGTTCCCCATCCAGTTATCCAGGTTGTGCTTAAAAAAGATTAATGAGGTACGTTGCTTGATATGGAGAGGGAGTCTATCCTACAGAAGGGGGAGTCTCTGGGGCACGAATCTGTCCTGCCAACAAGTCCTGTTGATGTCACAGACCAGGTTGAGGTGGGGTCTGAAATTGCTTTGTATGCCAGACAGAGGTCACCTCCGAGGAGTCTATATGAGATTGAGTACAGAGACAGGGCTTTTAGCCTATCTGTGTCAGGTAGATGTTTGAGGCCCTGGATACTTCTGGTGAAGTGCTTTGTGAGGTACCTGCCAAAAGGGGCATTGTAGTCAATAATGGGTATTATAAGGGAAGACTACAGGGATGTTATGATCTTCTTGTCCCTGGATGAGACACCCTTACTAATGAGGTGGGCCATGTAGAAAGCTTTCTATACAGTGGAGGTAATATAGTGGTCAAAAATCAGTTTGCTATCAACTTGGGTACCCAAATCCCTCATGACTGATTTCATGCTTAGGACCTTGCTATTAATGTAATAATTAGTGGGGATGTCAATCTCCCCAAAGGGGATGATGATGCATTTTTTGGCATTCAGTTTAAAGCCCTGTTTCTGGCACCAGTCATTTGTTTGGGTGAGATCTTCTTGGAGGACGTCCACATCACTAAGGGAATTGATGACAGTGTCCAGCTTGCAGTCATCTGCAGACTTGGCCCACCATAGCTCATTAGGTTTTGCCTGCACCTCAGCAAAGTATATCCCAAACAACAGAAGCCCCAAGAGTGATCCCTGGGATACACAACTCATTATGGGTCTACTGCTTGAGGTGGCTTCTCCTATTTTGACTATGTGAGTTCTATCAGTGAGTCAGTTTGCTACCCATCTGGTAACATATGGATTGATGCCTAGCTGAGAGAGTTTATCTATTATACCTGAGTGGGGAATAGTATTGAAGGCTTTGGCCAGGTCAAGATAGGTTGTGTGCACCATCTTCCCCTCATCCATGACTTTGATGACTGTCTCAAAGAAGCCGACCAAATTTGACAAGCGTGACCTCCCCTTGATGAGACCAAACTGTGTGGGATCAAGTGTTTGGAGGTTGCCAATGTCCCTGTTAATGATGTCCATGATAATTTGTTCCATGGCCTTGCAGATCAGGCTAGTTAGGCTGATGGGTTTATAATTTCCTCTATCGGTGGCTGCTCCACCTTTGTGCAAAAGGATGACAGAGGTACTCAGGCTTTGGTTGAATACTGTGACTAATGGTGCTGCAAGTTCCTACCTGAGTTCATGTAGGATGCAGCCTGTTATTGGGTCTCATGGAGGATGTATTTTTTGCCTTTGAGAAGGCAGTGATAACTTACTCCAAAGAGATAAGGGGAGGGAGGCCAGGTGCCGGGGATGTCCTGATTTACTGATGGGGGACAGAGGGGTGAAGTTTTCACTGAACCTGTCTGGCAGCAGGTTGGCTATATCTACGGTGCTTATGTATGTGGTGTTCTTGACCACAACATTTGAGCAGATCTGAGTATTTCCTTTGAAACTGATGACAAATGTGAAGAAGGCCTTATGATTGTCTTTAGTAGATCTGGCCAGTTTGGACTCATAGTTTGCTTTGGAGGATTTCACTAGTGCTCTTATTTGCTTGTTCAGGCTAAGGAGAGATTGCTTCCAATTAGGCACTTGCACCTTCTTGGTCTTGGACAGCAAGTTTTCCTTTTATTATAGAGTTTATTTATTGCAGATGTCCACCAGACAAGTTTACTCTTCCGTGAAGAGAATGATTTTCTCCTGTCTGGTATTTCTGATTTCATGCAGCTATACCAATGCTCGTATAGTACTTTGGTGTAGGTCTGGACATATGTTCTAGTTCCATTTGAGGGGGAGGAGGCTGCGAAGCTTATTATACCTTCCCTCAGGAGGCTGTAATCAGCTTTGGAGAAGTTTTTTTTTTGTTTGACCCTAGCTGAATGGGGTCTGGGGAAATGGTGACATTGAAAGTGACTGCTTTGTGGTCAGATCTTACCAGGGAGGATAACACTGTAGGGATGCTGCAGTGGTTACTCATATTGGTTAATACCAAGTTCAAGATATTAGCACATCTGGTGGGGGTGTCGACCAGCTGGACCAAGGCATTTGCAGTGACAAAATCAAGAAATCTCTGAACATTTGTGTTTTGGCATGAGTAGTAACAAATTTAGGAAACAGGCATTGTTATTTTATATGAATAATTAATAAGAACAGATTAGTTAATAATCTATATAAATAAACATATAATCTACTTAAAACACAAACTGGTCCACAAGGAACACTGAACTGAGAAAATAAAATAAAATAAAAATGCCTGACAAAACACTTGCCCCTTTATTTGTAACACCAAATAACTAAGCGCTTTCGCCAGAAGAACAACCTGGCTTCTTCAGAGTCATCTAGTTAATAAACAGCCACATTTTTAAATATCTCACTACAATCCCCTCAAGCCAATCAGAAGACAAATCCAATAATTACATCACATTCAAATTAAAACACTCACTGATAATTGAAACATTAAGTAAATATGTGTATCTATAAAAACATTTTGTTCCATCGCCAGCTCTAAAATTTCATACTTATAATACATTTCCATATAAGGTTGAAAGCTTAATAAAAACAACCTCGAAAACAAAACTATCTTAGATCACATTAGCCCTGTGTTTTAAAACAGGCATTAAGGAGGTACTATCATTCAATCCTGGCAACTTTAAAGCATTAAGCCTCAGTTGCCATCTGAGTTCTTTCATCTCTACCTCTGTCTTTACATCATCTCCATTCTCACTATTTAACACTCTGTCAACTACAAAAAAACAGAATTTTTTTTAAAATTCATGCATTTTTTGTTATGTAAATAGAGTGCATTATGCTCATCCTTATTCTTGATACTCCTAATATGTTCAGAAATTCTTTCACACAGCCTGAGAATAGTCTTTCCTACATAAAAAACATCACAGGCTGTACACGTGGCAACATAAACTAACATAGTACTATTGCAATTATTTTTCCCAGGGCATGCTATAGTAAACTTATAATCCCTGATAAGTACATAAGGGCCATCATTTATGTATCGACAATATTTACAGCGACCACATTTTGACATCATAGACAAATAAAGAGGCAAGTGTTTTGTTTGACCTTGGTGGTCCGGCATTTTTATTTTATTTTCTCAATTCAGGGTTCCTTGTGGACCAGTTTGTGTTTTCTTTTGATTTTTTTAACCTGTGATCAGCAGTACACTTGACTTTAGTGTCTGTTGTATGTTACAATGGAAGCAACCATTAAGGAGTTTACAAATTCTGTTGAGAGACTTACTGCCTTACTTCTACGTGATGGAAGAGTGATTGGGAAAACCAACGCTGATGCGCTTACTAGTTCCCAAATAGAACTCTTTACGTTACACTCTCTGGTTGAGGAGTTATCAGCGAAGGAAGGTGATAGAGCCAATAAGACTTCACCTTCTGCAAAGCACCCTATCAGCATTGGAAACACTCCCGGTACTTTGACGAATAATGTTAATGGTTGGGAGCATCGTGATTTTGCTAACTGGTTCCGTAACCCAGATTTGGACTTCTCAGGCCTGAATGAGGTGAGGAGCGATACACCTAACTTAAAGAACCAAATCATCAATTACGCAAAAATTTGTACTAAATATAGAGCTTTACAACTGGACTATTTATTTTTAATGAAATCTGTAGGCCTCAATCAAGTCCCTAAGGGGCTGAGGGTATAGAAACATCCCATGGGTATTGAACCAGATTCATCTGCATACGGGGAACTTATTGCTTTATTCAACAAAACAGGTATGGAAATTATGGCCATCATTTGTGTCTTTTAGGGGTCGCCACAGCGGAACTCCAGTCTGCTAATGATTGGCAGTAGAGTTTTACATGCTGGCTTGCCGGGCCTAACGCACAACCTTCAATGAAGGAATGCCCATTCACGCATGTCGTCACACAGGAGACGCTCTAACTGAGAATCGAACGGGCAACGTCTAACTGTGAGGCGACAATGCTACCACAGCACCACCAAAATTATGGCCATCATAATACGGAATAATCCGGTTGTTAGTTAAATTACAGGATGAGGTTACGCAACTCAGCAACAGTATCATGAATGATTTATTGTTTGCCCAGTACAAGGACAGTTACACCAAAGTCCTTAAGGATTTGGACAGTTTTGTTAAAAAGAACATAGGGGTTAAACAAAAGAAGTTGCCTAGACATTTAAGACTATAAGGAGAATTGTGCGTATCCAGTAGGTGCTAAGCTGAAACTAACAGACAACAACAGGAATGTTAATTTAGATCAAGGTGACAACAATGATTATGACTGTGGTTACAGTACTGGTGTAAGGGATGAATGTTTTTTTGGGCCAACTCCCTGAACTGATTTGCTCAGAGAGACTTCTGAACAAGAAAAAACAAGGAGGCAGGACTTTTCAGCAAAATGCTCTCAATGCAATACATGTGGGAGAGGGTGGGGGGGGGCTGGAATTTATTAACAGCCTGAATAGCCCTGGCTCTTGTCCTATGATTATCGGGTTGGACAATATGGCCGTTGAATATGAAAGTCACAACCGAGTAGTTTCCAATAATTTTATGAAACTACAAGGTATGTTTTCTGAAGTTTTTGATTTAAATAATGTCAATGGTTATATGGTGTCTAACATTCTTACAAAGAAGGGATTTACTATTTTCTGTTATATGGACATGAACATCAGTGATGTACATTTTGATCTATTGAGTAAGGCCACAACTTTTATACCATGTTTTTGGCCAGATATTGCTGACATGCTTATTAATTTAAAACTGTTTATGAAGACAGTTAAATCTAAGAATGTACTTTTCTTTGAAAGGTCAAGGAACTGATTTTGAGAGTAGACAATCACAAATAAAGAGGAAAAGCACTTTCATTCCCCCTCCACACCCAGAGATTTTGGCCCTAGAAAGATATGTTGAGAGAGATTACAAAAAAATTGTAGGGCAAAATAGATATTTGCCTGACAACCTCACCCCAAAGAAAGAAAAGCATTGACTGATTTAATGAACAACAGATGTTATAGGTTTATGAAACCTGATAAGGGGGAAGGGGTTGTGACTATGATTAGTATGGATTACAGTTGTAGGATGAATGACATCTTCAATGATGATGAGACGTATTATAGGGCTTCTAGAAGTGAGCTGAATAGGGCCTATTTGAATATTAACTTGTACCTACAAGATGCATTGTTCCAAGGGGTGACTGATGAAGCTAAATTTGACTTTTTGTCAGTAAAATACCCTCTTTTACCTGTCATTTTTGGGATCTCTAAGGTCCACAAAGCTGTGTCTTGTCCTCCATTTCAACCAATTGTGGCGGCAGGTGGTACAAAGACTGAACCCCTGGCCTTCTTTGGGGACAAATGGTCAAAGGTAGCAGTTGAGGAAGCTGAAAGTATTGTCAAGGATTCGTGGCATTGTTTAGAATGTCTTAGAACAGTAAAAAATGATATAGGTTTTGTATTTTTAACAGTGGACGTTATTAACTTATTCACTGTTATATCCCACAATCAGGGCCTAAACATGTTTCGGGATAGTTTATTAAGGAGTAAGAGGGTAGACAAAACAAAAATAAATTTATTATGTGAATTCATGGAGATTGTTTTAGAGAATAATTTCTTAAGCTTTGAGGGAGAAATTTTTCAACAAGGAACAGGAGTTGCAATGGGAGCCAGATGTGCTCCAGTGTTCGCAAACCTTGTATTATTGGCTTGGGAAAATTCCTTTGTCTTCCTATCTAAATATATGGAGAGCATTTTCATAGGTTCATAGGTAGGTATTAGGCTATCGGCCCAAGGGCCTACGCAAGCCTAGCCAGGAAGGTTCAATAGCTTATGCCACCCACAAAATTTATTGTCCTGTGACACTGTCCAGCAGAGACACAGAAGTGATCCCTGGGGTGTATTTCCTATTTCCCATCCACTCATCAAGATTTTTCTTGAAGAGTGCTAATGAAGAACTTTGCTTGACATAGATGGGTAGCTTGTTCCAGAGTGTAGGAAGTCTCTGGGAAAGTAATCTATCCCTCCAGCATGTCCTGTTTATTGTGGTGACATGGTTTAGGTCCCTAGAGCATGTAGCTCGGAGGGATTGGGATTTCTTTAGGTTTAGCATGTCCAACAGCTCTGGGTTTGACATAGCTTTATATGTTAGGCAGAGATCACCTCGGAGCAGGCGATATGCTATGAAGTAAAGCTGGAGTTTTTTGAGGTGGCCAGTGTAGGGCATTTGTTTGAGGCCAGTAATCCTCTTTGTGAGGTACTTCTGTGGCCTTTCCAGCTGCTGCAGATATGTTGTGAGGTACATTCTAAAAGGGGTGTTGTACTCTATAATGGGTCTAATGAGTGACGAGTAGTAGTAGTAGTAGTAGTTCCTGGATGATATACTCATTTTATGGAAAGGTGATGATACCAAAATAGGGGAGTTTATTGACTAGCTAAATGGTACAACTACATTTTTTAGATTCACATATAACTATCACAAAGACGAAATTCATTTTTTGGATATCAGTTTGGCCAATTCACCCAAAGGTTTGTGCAGCAATGTTTTTAGAAAAGACACATTTTCTAATTCATTGCTGCACTTTAATAGTTGTCACCCGTTCCACCAAAGAAAAGGCATCATTAAAGGACAAATAGCGAGGATGTCTCATTTGGTAAGCGATGATACAGTCTTCAAATGAGAACTGTTTAAATTGATAGGTATGTTTCTTGACAGGGGTTACCCCTTAAAGTCATTGTTAAAGATTAGAAAGGAAATTATAGGAAGAAGGGAGAGTGTTTTTTGCCCGATTTTAAGAAATGGCAACATCACCAATCTGAGTGAGGGAGACAAAAAAAGTTATAGAGATGCACTGATGTTGAAATACAACTCGTTAGCTCCCCTTTTTATTTCATCCCTGAACTTTGGTTGGGATTTTTGTTTAAACCAAGAGATGAAAGCTATTTTGGGTAGTAAGCCTAAAATTATTTACAGCAGAGGTAAGAATATTAAGAATTCTTTAGGGGCAAATGTAGAGGGAAATAAATATAAAATATCTATGAAAAATCAAAAGAAAACACAAACTGGTCCACAAGGAACACTGAACTGAGAAAATAAAATAAAATAAAAATGCCAGACTACTAAGGTCAAACAAAACACTTGCCTCTTTATTTGCCTATGATGTCAAAATGTGGTCGCTGTAGATATCGTTGATACATAAATGATGGCCCTTATGTACTTATCAGGGATTGCAAGTTTACTATAGCATGCCCTGGGAAAAATAATTGCAGTAGTACCATGTTAGTTTATGTTGCCACGTGTACGGCCTGCAATGGTTTTTATGTAGGAAGGACTATTCGCAGGCTGCATGACAGAATTTCTGAACATATTAGGAGTATCAAGAATAAGGATGAGCATAATGGACTCTATTTACATAGCAAAAAATGCATGAATTTTAAAAAAATTCTGTTTTTTGTAGTTGACAGTGTTAAACATGGAGAGAGGGGCTGATGTAAAGACAGCGGTAGAGATGAAAGAACTCAGATGGCAACTGAGGCTTAATGCTTTAAAGTTGCCAGGATTGAATGATAGTACCTCCTTAATGCCTGTTTTAAACCACAGGGCTAATGTGATCTAAGATAGTATATTTTAGGGGTTATTTTTATTAAGCTTTCAACCTTATATGGAAATGTATTATAAGTATGAAATTTTATAGCTGTCAATGGAACAAATTGTTTTTATAGATACACATATTTACTTAATGTTTCAGTTGTCAGTGAGTGTTTTAATTTGAATGTGATGCAATTATTGGATTTGTCTTCTGATTGGCTTGAGGGGATTGTAGTGGGATATTTAAAAATGTGGGTGTTTATTAACCAGATGACTCTGAAGAAGCCGTTCTGGCGAAAGCGCTTAGTTATTTGGTGTTACAAATAAAGAGGCAAGTGTTTTGTTTGACCTTGGTGGTCCAGCGTTTCTATTTTATTTTATATAATCTACTTAGCCAGCATATAAAAATACTCAGCTAAGCAAGAACCACGTTTCTTTCTTTGCTTCATCACACCCTATCAATATATGTGATCAGCTTTCATTTATATTCATTTTGATATATACTAATGTATTATTTACTATAAATAGATTTCTGTTTAACAGTGTTCTACTATCTAAAAATTTTAGAATCTTATTGTCTAAAATTTTTACATTTTATTTTCTACATTTGAGAAAGGATTCATTAAATATATTCAATATATTTTCTGCTGCAGCTACTGGACCTTCTTCAAATAATGTCATTAAATGTCTTTCCTCCTTTGTTCCCACCCTCTCCCTCTCCCTGCTTTCTCAAAAAGAAAACAAGTGCTGAACATAGTCACTCAGTACTGGTGGGAACGAAGTAAGAAGAAAGACAAAGAAGAAACTAATGCTGCATTTGCCTTATAAATTAGAGATGCTTTGCTATGTTCAGCTCACAGGACACACCCTCCCCGTGATGGATTTTATACCCCTCCCATATCTCTCATACAAACAAAATCCCTCCACACTGCTTGGCTTCCCCTCAGGTCTCCCACAAAACAAATCTAGCCACAGATAGAAAAACAAAATGGGAAAAAGAATAAAGGAAAAAGATAACAGAAAAAACACACCTAAAGACAAAACACAACTACTGAAATGAACCAGAGCATATTTTGCATCTCTGAAAAACTATCACATCACAATAACACCACCTTTATCAGTCACTACAAAGCAACCATCCCTGAACATACCACCACACTTGTCAACAGGCCAAAACAAAGACAAAATAAAAACAACCAAACTACCATAGTTTAAGCTACTATATTCTTGTTCAGACAGCTCACTCCCATAACATCTATAACAGGTATAATGATTCTCTACCAGTATGATTTACACCTATTTAGAATAATTGTTTTGCTTCATTGCTAATCAACAAATTTATGCTAACCAAATTGAAAACTGATAACTAATATTTTTAGGTACATTAATCATTTTTCTATAATAAAATTATTTATATTTTCAGAAATATTTTTACTAGTTTAAGCAAATATATTAAATACTAATATAGATTATTTTCTAATTGTTAACTGGTAATGATATTTATACATTTATTACTAAACTTTGTAAAGTTATGTAAATTACTAAAACTTGTTTACCTTATGTATGTAGTCTTCTATGTTTTCATTTTACCACAGATTTGATGTAAATAAGACAATACCTATCTAAGACAATAGTAACTATTTAATTTTGTTAATTTAGAAGAGAGAGAGAGAGAGAGAGATAGGTTAAGCAAAAAAGTCATTTTTCTTTTAATGTCTTCTTCTCATTAGTTTTTACATCTATTTTTTTCTGCATGTCTCTACAGGGTGCTATTATTTCATTCCATTTCTTCCATTTGATCAAGAATTGTATTAGTCTTTAAGTAGGTCATAGCAGTATAGAGATTTTCAAATCATAGGATCATAGGACATTACTAAGCTATTGACCCAGAGGTCATTTTAAGCCTAGCCATTTCATCCTAATGTAATACCATGAAAATGTTAATCAGTACCCAATATTACATTTAGTGATGATTGCCCATGTCCAGGAGGGTTGTGGGCACTATCCCCAGTAAGAATTTATGGTGAACCATTCACTCATGTAGGTTTCTATTGAACAGTGTCATAGAGGTGCTCTGTTTCACATGAATTGGTAGCCTGTTCCAAAAACACGTCAATCGCTGGGAGATAAATCTGTCCCTCCAGCATGTCTTATTTAAGTGGCAGACCAAATTTAGGTCCCTGGAATGGGTAGCCCTATACCTGTTTGATTTACTGATATGCATCAACTTCATCAGGTTTGGATCTTTGATTGCTCTGTTGGCCAGGCATAAGTCTCCCCTAAGAAGTTTGTGCAACATGGAGAATAGAGACAGGGTCTTTTCTCAGTCTGTGTGAGGCACATGCTGGAGTCCCTTGATCTTCTTTGTTAGAAACCTTTGAGGTGTCTCCAGGTGCTTTGTACAGTACATGCCAAATGGGAAGTTATACTCAATTATGGGCCATATTAGTGGCGAATATAGAGGGATTATAACCTCTTTTGCCCTCAAGGCAATGCCTTTACTAATCAAGTATGCTACATAGAAAGCCTTTCTTACTACAGTAGACACACGGTGGTCGAAGTTAAGATTGCAGTCAGTTTGTGATCCAAGATCCCTTACCACTTTGTGGGTATTGTTGTTGTAAAGGGACATTGTTTGTGCTGAAGACAATGATGATGCATGTCTTTGCATTCAAGTTTGAGACTGTGACTAATACACCAGTCGTTGGTCTATGTGAGACCCTCCTGGAGTATACTGACATAATTTGTGGATTCAATGATTACACCTAGTTTGCAGTCATCTGCAAACCTGGTCAACAACAACCCTTTTGTTTTGACCTGAACTTTTGAGAAGTATATTCCAAAGAGTAGGGGGCCCAGCACTGACCCCTGTAGCACCATGCTTGTAACAGGCCTGCTGGTTGATGTGGAGTCACCCAGTTTGATAGTGTGTGTCCAGTTTGTGAGCCATTTGGCAACCCATCTTACAATTAAGGGGTTTACATTCAATTTTCAGTAATGCCTGAATGTGGGATTGTGTCAAAAGCCTTTCCCAAGTCAAGGTATGCTGTGTGCACATATTTGCCCTCATCAGTGGCCATGGTCACATTTTCAAAGATGTCCACCAGATTTAACAGGCTGGATCTGCCTTTGATGAAGTTGAATTTGGTAGGATCCAGGGTTTGGAGGTTGCCTATGTCTTTATTTATGAGGTCCATAATGATACATTACATGGCCTTACAGTTGTGTCTAGTTAGGCTTATGGGTCTGTAATTCCCTGGATCTGTTGCTAGGCCACCTTTGTGGAGGGGAATAACTATTTCTGCTCTCCATTCTGCAAGGAACAAAGCCTGTGGTTAGGCTATGATTGAAAAGTGCACTTAATGGTGATGCTAGTTCATGTTTTAGCTTGTCTAGAAGACAGCCTGGGATGTTGTCTGGTCCCATAGAGGCTGTGCTTTTTGCTTTGCACAAGGAATTGAGGACCTGCTATTCAGATATATAGGATGGGGGAGGAGTTTGGGGAAGGTTTGTGATAAGTTAGGAGGGGATAAGGAGTGATATTTTCACCAAACCTATCCGCTAGCAGGTTTGCAATTTCTGTGGAGTCATTGTGTGTGATACCGTTGGTGATTAGTTCTGCACATGCTTGAGTCATTCTGCACATCTAAAATAAATATTTTAAGTCATGCAGGAAACAACAGATGTACTTTAATTAGTTTTTTTCTTCAGTTCTTTCACCAAAGGAAATAATTCCTTCCTTTTTATTACTGATGTAAAATAATCATAATCAAAGCTTATTAAATTGTCACTTACTTTAGTCAGAAAATTAGTCCGCGCTCTTTTTAATATTAGTTCCTTATCTTGGTTAGAGAAGAATCTAACAGTTATAAATCTTGGAGGAGAATTTTTTTTTTTGATGAAAGAATAACCAGAGATGTGTGTGCTCTTTTGATACCAAATGACAGGAATTCAAGCAAATTTAGTGTTTTTGGGAGCTGCCATGTTAGGAAGTTTACCATGTCATCAACTTCTGTCTTTTCTGGTAGTCCATATATCTATATATCTGGATGTTATTCCTCCTTGAACTATTTTCTATTTTCTGTTTAACAGTAAAGTATTCTGTCTTAATAAAAATTCTATATTATTTTCTCCTTTAGACATTCTTCCTACTATGTCATTCAAGGCTTCTTCCACTCCCCAAATCTGAACTTTTTGTTAATTTATTATTTCATGTATTTGTTCCATTTTTTATGTTTTTCTTTAAAATTAAAGAACACAAGTGCCAACTTCCAAGTTTACAAACAAAGACGTCAGTAGGAAAAAACACTTTAATATGACCAGCAAAGCTTTCGGATACAATCCTTTATCAATACTAAAATACAAGAGTACATACTTTGTATATATAGGTCCAAAAAGTCATGTGACCGACAGCCAAAAATCACATGACCTATATCTTTAGCACATAGTACATAAAAAGCAAATAAAAATACAGATATCAAATACATATTCAATTCGTACAGAAACATAAAAAATATTTATATCAGTATACAACAAACATTTATATACCGTATATACAGTTATGTATCACAGCCTAGTCCTGCTAAGCTTAACTAATATTGGTTTAATACTAACCACTCCAAATGTAGGTGTATCCAATAAAAAAAAGCTGGATAACCCTTTAGGGGTGAGCAAATTCAGCAAGAAATTTACAGAGGTACGTTGAATCTTTCTAGCTTTGAACTATATGAAGCTCACTATTCGGTCCTTTCCAAAGGACTGAATTTTATACCTTCATCTAGCAACGATTTGGTCTCTGCATTGACAGACTTGAAAAAGTTTACCAGACTATTGAACTTGAAATTATTGTTTGGCCATACTTTACCAACAGAAGGAAGCTTTAAGCGTTTGGGCACTTTTGTTCCTGTCAATGTACCAGTGGTTAAGGCGTTTCATGACCTTTGTGAGCGCCAGATAAGAGATATTTATAATGGAAATTTTAGAAATGGTAAAAAAAGTTTTAATTTAACCTTTGAAGAGTTTCAAGCATATAGGGATCTACAGTCTAGTAGAAATATTATTATTAAACAAGCTGACAAAGGGGGAGTGGTAGTACTTATGGATAGGGATAAGTATGTTTCAGCTATGTCAATTCTACTTTTAGATACTGTGGCCTTTAAATGTATTACCTGTGTGGATGTTAAGAACTGCATCTCATATGTAAATATGGTGATATATGAGTTACAACTACATGGTGATATAGACATAGACTTGTTTAACTACTTGACCATTTCTTGCCCTGTTACTCCACAATTATACGGCATCCCAAAGATTCATAAGTCATTAAAAGATCCACCTATATGACCTATTGTCTCGGGTGCTGGCTGGGTGACCGAACCCATATCTATATATCTACATGCACAACTTCAACCATATCTTAATGAATGTGAGTCCATCTTACGTGATACCATAGAGTTTGTATATGTTATGGGCTTGGTACAATATGGGAAAGGCAGATTTGATTAACAAAAAATACTATCTAGTTACACTTGACATTGTTTCTTTATTTACTGTTATTCCGATTGATGTAGGTATTGAGCTGTTAAGGGAGTTTTTAATATCTTGCCCTGATCCTAATTTCGGAAAAATTGAAAGCATGTGTAGTCTTATGGATGTTATTTTAAAGAACAATGTCTTCCTTTTTGACAATTCTTTGTACCTACAGTTAACAGGTGTGGCTATGGGTACTTCTGTAGCCAACACCTACGCTAATTTAGTACTCTATCAGTGGGAAAGGAAACATCTGTTTTGTGACACTAACCCATACAGAGGTAATATTAAGTTTTTCCAATGTTTTGTTGATGATTGCTTCCTATTGTGGGAGGGTACACTGATAGAGCTAAATGAGTTTGTGCTGTACTTAAATTCACTATCATCCTTTTTGAAATTCAAAATGTGTTGTTCAGAAACTAATATTACCTTTCTAGACATTAATTTGACAATTGAGAGGGGCCTTATACATACAAGTCTACACAGGAAAGATGTTTGTGCAGGGAGATATACGCATGCTAGCAGCATGCACGCACCCCATACTTTTAGAAGTACAGTAAGATCCCAGCTATGTAGGCTAAGTAGGTTCAATACTGATAACCACTGTTTTGATAAACAGCTGGATGAAATGCTAGCAGACTTTGTTTTTAGTGGATATGGTGATATGTTATTATCAAATGAAAAAAGGAAATTGTTGGAAGATAGGAAGACAATATTAGAGCCAATCTTTTCCAGACATTCTATGAACATGAGGGAAAATGATAAATCCACCCCACAAGAAACAATAGTAAGATATGTCACCTCTTTTAGTATGAAAGCACCTTTAATTAAACAAATTATATGTAAGAACTGGATAATTCTAATGGCCTCTGATGAGTTGAAAGCAACTTTAGGTAATAGACCTTATTTTGCTTACAAAAATATGAGAACTCTTAAGAGTGTACTATGCTATAAGGATTTCCCTATTAATATTCACACATCTATTTCCTGTAGTCCTGGTACATATAAATGTTATAATTGTTCCTGTTGTGAGAACATTATTTGTGAAGAGAGTGACTTCTTTGTACATCCTGTAAATAGGACGACATATAAGTTTCATGTATCAGCAACTTGTACAACTACTCACCTGGTGTACCTAGGTACCTGTGTGGCCTGCGATTCCTTTTAGGTAGGTAAAACTACACGAAAGTTCAAGGAAAGGATCACAGAACACAAATCAGATATTAGGAGATGTGTAGATAGAAATGCTCTATACGAACATATTTTGGAGTGTGGGCAGCAGCATACTTTTAAGTTCAGGGCCATAGATTGTGTTCAACCTTCCATTAGGGGTGGGGATATTAATAATGCTCTAGAAATTAAAGAGTATGGGTGGATACTGAGATTGGCCAGTGATTCTATTCCTGGTCTAAACAGCATGGTTAGTATTAAACCAATATTAGTTAAGCTTAGCAGGACTAGGCTGTGATACATAACTGTATATACGGTATATAAATGTTTGTTGTATACTGATATAAATATTTTTTATGTTTCTGTACGAATTGAATATGTATTTGATATCTGTATTTTTATTTGCTTTTTATGTACTATGTGCTAAAGATATAGGTCATGTGATTTTTGGCTGTCGGTCATATGACTTTTTGGACCTATATATACAAAGTATGTACTCTTGTATTTTAATATTGATAAAGGATTGTATCCGAAAGCTTTGCTGGTCATATTAAAGTGGTTTTTCTTTAAAATTATACAGTTTATTGTTCATTTTATCCATTTTTATTGAAATTTCTTGTATATTTGTAAGTATAGACTGTAGTTGCTTTTTTATTGACAAACCCTGTGTATTGGTTTTTGAATGGCACATTTCAGACTTTCAGTTATGAACCTTTCTGATAAAACAATGTCAGGAAAAATGTAGATAATTAATATTATTTCCAAGTAAAGCTGAAAAGGTTTTCCCACAAAAAAACATTTTGGATATTATTGAATTAAAATTTCTCGTCAGAAATATTTTTCAAATAGCAGAGCAGAAGAAAAGTGCTGCTAGCTTGGCACCATGTTAGCCACACCCCCAATAAAAATTATTCTTGACTGATTTATATATTTATCATTTATACCATGCTTTTGATACAACTATGTAGTTTGACTAAATGCTTTTTATCTTTTTGAAACCAAGTGCATTGAATCCACCAGGTCAAGGAACCTTACCAGCCTCTAGAACTTCAACATTATGGCTGAGTCTAATTTTGAAATAAGTTCATAGGTAAGTAATAGGCTAGCTGCCTTTGCAGGCCATTTTAAGCCTAGGCCAAGTTCCCTTTTCATGACTGAAATAACCTATCCCATTTAGTTATAGATTAGCCTTACTCAACACATGGTCTATAATTATATTTTACCCATAATGAGGATAACAGGGATCACACCATACATAATTTGAGGGGAAACATGCATGGGATAAAGCATTTAGGAGCTGCCTCTGTCCCTTAGTAGCACAGGGGACAGTCCTAGAGTAAATTTTCTGTTTCCCATCTGTAGATCAAAACTTGTGCTTGAATATGGAACTGGATGAACAAAGGAGCAGTAGAGTAGTCGTAATGGGTCTGAGGATTTCTTGTATGCCATACACAGGTCACCTCTTAGTGGTTTGTAGGATATCAAGTATAAGTCAGTCCATATAGAACATGTTGTCTAGGCCTTGTATCCTTTTAGTAAGTTATCTCTGTGAATGTTCCAGTTGTTTCATGTATCTGGACAGATACATGCCAAAGGGGGTCCTTATAGTCAATGATTGGCCTAATGAGGGCTGAGTAAAGGGAGACAATGACATCCCTAGATCTATAAACAACCCCTTTGTTTATAAGCTGTGCAGTATAGAAGGAATTTCTTACTACAATGGATACATGTTGGTGAAAAGTTAGGTCACTGTCCACATAAGCTTCACAAATCCCAAACAGATGGGTCAGCTCTTAGGGGCATTTTGTCAATGTGGAAGTTCCTGGGTAGATGTGTTCCCAAAGGATGCAATAATGAAGTTTTGGACATTTCATTTCAGTTTATAATATTGGCACCCATTATTTATTTGGGACAAATGTTTCTGCAGTGAGGAGCCCCCACTAAACCTAATGCTGCCCCTTCCCCCAACCCTAAACCTATACCTTAACTTAATTAAAAACCTTTCCTCTGTCAATATTATTGTTTTCATTGTTGTTTTTTGTGTACTATTGTGTATGATTGAACTTATTTTGCTGGTGTTTTACATTTGTCATTAGGGTGGTTCAGTCATACATAATAAACCCATAAATATATATATATATATATATATATATATATATATATATATATATATATATATATATATATTTTTTTTTTAGCTGTAAATCTTGTAGGTCACATAAAATGCATTGAGATTATCTGATTGCTTATAGAGACTGCTGTATTTTATTACTGCCAGTATATATTATTTTAGCTGTCATTGTGTTTCAGTTTGCTAGCTTAGACTTTCAGGAGGGTAGCGGTGCACTCAGCATACTTAGCATGAATTATTCAGCTCAGAAAATGAGATATTGGAAGAGTGCAGTGAAATAAGTTCATGCCATGCAGTAATCAGTGATGTAAATTTATCTGAGCTAAATTTCCCTTGAAGTTCATTGTCTAAGTTTGAGTTTTCAGTTTTCAGAGTAATGATTTACATTAATCAAATATTTAAAAGATGGTGCTTTACTAATCAAGAAACCTCAAACCTCAGGTTTAAATGCAGCTCACCTAATATATAGCAAGGTGCCCATATCTTGATGCAATGCAAATGATTAATTTGATCTTAAACCTCATTATTTTGTAGCAGTAGCAGACTTAACCTTCTGATAGCATCAAGTGTGCTGTTTGGCTGCATAGTCATTTTAAGTGAATTAATGAATAGTCTGATAAGATTTGGGTTTTGGGATGCATTTCAGGTTACATGTTTGGATACTGCTTGAGAAAAAATATTGGTCATGAGCTTCATAAAGGTGAAAAAGTACTTTTTCTTTTTTTAATTTTTGTTTTAAAACAAATAAACAAATCAGTTATAACACAAACAACTATTTACATAGGTCCACAGCTAATCATTTCATCAAAGTTATACTTCAACAACAATTAATATTTTTCAAACAAGTCTTTAAGTTTAAGCCATGATTTATATGAATGTGTAATATTAGAAGTTCTCATCTTTACAGTATTCAGTGTACTACTGTAAACAATTTATACCATACTTATAAACTCAACACTAGATTCTTAGTAATTACTTTTCTGGCTATAGCATAAATAGAACAAGGAAGAGGCACTTGGGTTTTTAAAATTATCTCAGGAATCAGAACATTAAATAAAACTAAAGATTTAGAAATATTGCATCTGTCTAAGCATAGACCTTGAATAAATGTATTAATTTCTTTCCAAAAAGGGGAGATGACTTCACATTCATTTAACATACATGTCCAATCAGCTACTAATTCAGAATCACCTCTCCAACATTTAATTCTACTTGATTTATATATATAATTGTAGTATATAAGTATAGTATATAATTGGAGTGACAAAAGCTCTTTGTAAAAATTTCCACCTGAAAAATTTCCATTGTAATGAAGATGTAGTCTTATCTTTACATTCTAATATGATTTTCTTGTATTTTTCAGAGAAGTCTTCGTTATTCCTTTTTGAGGAATAATTCCAATAGTAATTGTCTAAATATATTAAATATAACTTAAGAATTTTATAAATTTGTGACAAATATGATTTTTTTTTCATTGCATTATCACTGATATTAATTAAGAATTACAGTAATTTAGGGAACTTTTTCGTATCTAGGTTAAATGTCTTACTTATCTCTGTGTCAGAATCTTGATTGTATTTCGACCTTAAATTTTCAACAGTATATATATATATATATATATATATATATATATATATATATCAGTAGCATTTAAGAATTGATGACAGTAAAAAAATCAATTTGTTTTTTCAATACTAGCATTTTGTTGTGTTACATGTTACTAAACAGTCATTTGTATATGCAATTGGAAATATAGAAAATATTACAGATATTACATTTTTTGTACAATGATTAGAATATGTGAGCTTTTGCATAAAGAAAATGATGAGAAGAAATTGTAATACCATTTATGCAAAAATATTTTAATAACCAAATAAAACTATTAGATACTATTTGTTTATGACTGGTTGTAATATATTTATTATTTACTAACAATATTTCTTGATGTATTTGTTTCCAGTTTGAATCATAAGATGAATTTATCTGTAGTGATATAATTTTTACAGTTAATGAAGTAGCATACAATTGAATATCAGGGAATCCTATTCCACCATTATCTTAACCTTTTCTGTGCCAATCAAAGAAAACTCTTGGTTTATTAGGATGCCAAAAAATTCAGTAGAATATTATTTATCATCTTCATCATTTTTTTGTTACATAATGTACTGAAAATTGTAAGACAAGCAATATTCTAGGGATAATTACCCTCTTAATAAGCATTAATTGTTCTACCACATTAAAGAAAAATTTGTTCCAATTTGTGACTAAACGTCAAATTTTATCAACACCGTGTTGAAAGTGGGGCTATATCACCACCGAAAAACTTTAACATCGAGCACTACTACATCAACATGTATTCAGTGAAATTAAGTTCTGTGATTTGCTGAACACTTCCAGGGCAAAGACATAGTATGCCAACTACACAGTTTAGCCATTTTCTCCACTGTAGTGCAATCTCGGAGTTGGCATATTTAGTTAGGGGGTGTTGGGGGTGCAGCCCCCCAAATGGGTGGGTTTGGTTAAGCTAGATTTTAGGTCCATTGGGTTGCGGGGAAAGTATTTTTTCCCTTTAAATATTCAGCAAATCAGAATTTTGTTGAATACGTGTCAACGGAGTGGTGTTCAATGTTAAAGTTTTTCAATGGCATAATATAGACCCATTGAAAGTTTGTTTGTATCATTTCTTTACTACTAGACATAATGGTTATACCAAAGTATTCCATTTCATTACTATTCCAATTAAAATTAAATGTTTTTGTATGCATTTTTTAATTTTTTTATTTATTAATAATGTACTTGTTTTATCATGATTAAATCTTAAGCTTGAGATTTCTTTAAACTGACTCATAGAACTAATTATATGTTATAACAAATTTTCTGTCTTTTGTATTATTAGTAAAATATCATCAGCAAAGAGTTGAATCTTTAATTTGAAATCTTCTTTTATTTTGATACCATTAATGTTCTTATTGGATCTAATACCATTAGCAAAGGGTTCTATAGTTAATTCATAACGTAAAGTTGATAATGGACAGCATTGTTTTGTGCCTTTTTGTAATTTACAGGAATTAGAAAGAAAATAACCTATTTTAACATACACACAAAATGTATTGTATAACTTAGAAACTAATGCAATTAGCTCAGGTAAGAAATTATACACTTTATTTGTTTTAAATAGGTAAGACCAATTAACTGAGTCAAAACCCTTATCTAAATCAAGACTAAAGATAGAAAGTTCTTTTTTATTTTTATTTGCATAGTCTATTAATTATGTATTCTTATTATATTATCCTGTACTTGTCTATTTAAAATAAACCCAGTTTGATAATTGTTAGTTAGTTTAGGTATAAGTAGATTAATTCTGTTAGCTAAAATGGACATAAATATTTTATAGTCCACATTCAAAAGTGAAATAAATCTGTATGATAAACACTTTGTAGTATCATTATCTTGTTTTAAAATAGGTGATCTAAGGGGATATTTCCATGATGGGGAACTTCAGCAGTTGTTTATTTCTCTATAGAACTTATCTAACATTTTAACTGCATCATATGGTAGTATTTCATATAGTTCTGGTATAAGATCATCTAAGACTGGTACCTTATTATTTTTTAACTTTTCTTTTTGGTCTTTTATTTATGTTAAAATGAATGGTCTATCATTTTTTTATATGTTCACTTGTGAATTTATTATTTATATTTTACCTTAGAAAAGTTTCAACTAAATCATCATTATCTAGGTTATTTGTATTATTTATATTTTCATAAAATATTTAAAGCTATCAAGAATACCTTTAATATGTTATACTTTCTTTTTATTATTTATATGTGTTTATGCAAGCTTAAAGGGTTTACTAAATAGGTCTGAAGTTTAAGTTTTTCCAGGTTTATTGAAACTTTATAATTTAGAATTTCAGCATATTTTGTATTTAAGTTTTTAAGTACAGACTAACTGATAATGTCATTTGGTTTTAGATTTAACTTTAGTGTGTCTATTCTGGCCTGTAGTGTAGTTAATTCTTTGCCTCATTATCTTATTTTACTAATATACCAGCTTGTAACTCTTCCATTTAAGTAAGCCTTTAATGAATCTCACAAGACAATGTCAGTTACTTCACTATTCATGTTTATTTCAAGGAAATTTTTAATCGCTTTAATAAACCAATCATTGAATCCTTTTATTTTATTAATGCATTGTGGTAGTCTCCTGTGATGTATTAAATTGTCAGTTTTTAAAAAAATGTTAAAGATTATAGCATTATGGTCTGATAATGAACATAAAACTATTGAAACTTCTCTGATATGTGATAGATTGTTTGAGACAAAAAAGTTCTCAATATTTGTTTGTGATTTATGTTTATATGAATAATGGGTAAATTGAAGTGGGTTTGTTTTCCTTAACTCATATATAATCATTTGCATGTATTAGATTGACAAAATTCATTAAGCGTTTGGCTGAAGATTTGATTCTCAGCATTCTGTCTGCAGTGGAGTCTTTGATAAAATGCAATTAAAATCACCAGCCATTATGACTTCACCTTTCATGTAACAAGCTATATAACTAAGTAATGCTTTGCATCTTTTGCTCAGACCTGTGGAATCTAATAAGAGTTCACCAATGTATATAGTTTTCTGTTCCACTCAATTATAACAATGCTTAAAATACCATTTTTTATCAACATATGTATCTTTTATCTTGCATTATAGGTGAGTTCTTCCTTAAAATGAGGGTGCCTGTTCTTTTAGTTCATAAGCCAGAACCTGCTAAAACCAATTAATTCTTCAATGAAAATGTATTTATATCTTTATTAAGTAAATGTGTTTCCTGTAGAAATACTATTTGAACTTTATGTAATTGCAAGTATTTAAACAGACTCCCCCTCTATACTGGATTACTTAATCCATTAGTATTAATAGATATGCATTTTAAAATCAGACATTTATATAAGAGAGAGAAAAACCACTGGTATAATAAAATTGCATTTATGTACAGGACTTATTATATACTTTATATATAACAACATAAAATCATCAGTTATGGACAAAACTTTTAAAACAAATAAAAAAATACCTAATGATATAAGTCTAAAACATTCTACCATGCAATAATGTATTCCTAGTTTGCTGAAAAAGACAAATAAACTACCTCTCAAGCTCTCCATTAGACTAACAAAGGTTAGCTCATGCTTCTGATTCATATTAGTGTGTCTCATTTTTTAGTATGCATCATCTTAAAAAAGCCTGTGAGTTATTATAAATAAGAAAAGTTAAATAGGTGTTCAGAATCTTTATTATAATTTGACCAGACTGAATATCTCTACAATTATCTTTCCCTGTACCTCACATTATTTGACTGGTCTACTATAGGGAGGAAGTCAGTCATTATTTTCATATTTATTAATTTATAGATCAGTTGATTTTCTGTTTTCTTTACTAAGTGTAAAGTCGTTCATAGGATCATAAGTTAATAAATTAGTATTAGGTTAACTGTCCTTGTGGGCCATTCTAAGCCCTGCCAATTATCTCATGTTAGAATCAAACAGTGAACCTTGTGCTTATAATGTGAACAACTTAACCACTAGGCCAACCTCCCACCCTTGTTGATGCATTAATATTCTTTAACTATAGACATAATTACTTATTGTGATCTCTTTCTATTTCTGTTTGTATATTATGTCTTGTAGTGTTACTATATTCTAGGTTTTATATTTTTAGATATAAGCCTAGTATAGTGTGTCATATAATAGAACATTTATATTTACCCTTGTATAATTCAATCTAGTACCACTGATATAATCAGTCCCATTTTTCCTAAAATGTTGTGTTTAATAGTATCTGAACAACATCTGACAAATCTTCCCTTTTAAGATTCATACTTTCCATAATAATTTGTCATGAGATATTAAGTTTTGTTATCATTAAGAAGAGACAATAACAATAAAAAAAAATCCTAGAGTTTTTTTTATCAGAAGTGTCATTCTATAGGCCAGTATATAAATCATTCTTCTGGTATACTCCAAGCATTCAGAGCTATTTAATAACTGACAATGGTTTAGAATGCATGTCAAAGTCCTTTGATAATTATCTAACTTGTATTCATTGATATCTTAGCATATGATTCAAAATATTATGATTACTTACTTTTAGACAGGAAGAAGTAACCTGGACAGGTCTTAGATTTTTAGAACTCCCGCAGCATCACAAACATACTCATGATTCTAATTCTAAACCTACCAAATTCTCAACCTACAAATTCTCAAATTCTCATGCTCAAATTCTAAACCTACCACCCTAGAAAACAAAAATGGGAAGAAACGGAGGGTAATGCTGCTCAATGCCAGAAGTCTAAATCTCAAAATGCATGCACTCGAGGCCCTTCTCAGTATGGAGAACATCGATGTCTGTGCTGTAACTGAAACCTGGTTCAAGGCTCCTGAGAGCACCCCGGCACTATTAGGTTTTACCTCATATCATGCGTTCTGGCCCCAAAACCCGGACCACACCACAAAAGGAGGGGGTGTATCCATATTCATAAAGGATACCCACACCTCCAGGATGGTGGCAACGCACGAAGCTTCGGAAACCATCCAGGTGCAACTAACCATAGGCAAAACTGCTCTACAAATTGTAGCATGCTACAGGCCACCCTCTCAAACTCAGGAACCCCACACAGCCTTCCTGAAGACACTGGAGGGAATAAATGTATCTCCAAACACCATCATATTGGGTGACTTCAACTACCCGAATATAGTCTGGGAACATTACTCAAGCCCTAACTTTCTAGCCCAATGGTTCCTGAAGTTCATAAATTCAAATGCCATGGAACAGCTAGTCACTGTTCCCACGAGAGGAGAAAATATACTAGATCTCATTATCACAAACATGGGGACAAAATGCTCCACACCAGAAGTATATCCCTCATTGGTGAGATCTGATCATAAACTAATCTCACTGGAAATCCACATCCCGCCCCCACCCCAAACAAAAAAGACCACAGTGAAGAACTTCTCTAAAGCAAACTTCACACTACTCAAGACTGGTGTGGTATCCTTCAAGGCCCCTGAGCCAGTGGAAACCACAACCCAAGCTGCGGAAGCCCTTACAAATGCCTTCTATGAACACCTCCAGGACTGCATGGATCAGGCAATCCCAAATAAAACCAAGACTCTTTCCACAAAGGGCAAACGTCCAGTCTGGTGGACCCCAGCCATTAACAAACTTTACAATAAGAGGAGAAAGCTATTACATGATAGAACAAAATCCATAAAAGGGAAGTCACCCCTGATCATTATTAGTAAAAAAATACGAGCACTCATAAAATCAACTAAGGCCAGTTTGAGAGAAAAATTGCCATGGATTCAAAGGACAATCATAAGGCCTTTTTCAGCTATGTTAGGAACCTGGGTGGAAACTCCCAGATATGCTCAGAATTAGTCCAAAATGATACAAAATCACTGAACCCACAGACATTGCCAACATACTGGCAGACAGGTTCAGTGCAAACTTCACCCCCCCCCCCTAAAGGAGAGATAACTATCCCAGCAGAGTGTAGCCTCCCAGACATCTCAAATGCGCAGGTGAAAGCTGCTCTCTCTAAAGCTAAAAACACAGCATCAATGGGACCGGATGGTGTCCCTGGCTGTGTGCTACACAAGCTAAATGAGGAATTAAACCCACACATAAGGCAGCTGTTTAATCTCAGCCTTACCACAGGATACATGCCCAAGGAGTGGCATACGGCAACTGTGGTCCCACTCCACAAAGGCGGTGCCTCTACGGACCCTGGTAATTACCGCCCCATAAGCTTAACAAGTCTAGTCTGCAAAGCTATGGAGAGGATCATAATGGAGCTCATAAACAAAGATATAGGGGACTTGCAGACATTGGACCCAACCCAGTTTGGCTTTGTCAATGGCAGATCATGCCTTTTGAACTTGGTAGACTTCTTCAAAACAGTCACCAAGGCCATTGATGAGGGAAAGGCAGTCCATACAGCCTACCTTGACCTTGCAAAGGCTTTCAACACAATACCCCACTCGGGTATTGTAGAAAAACTTACCAGCTTAAATGTAAACCCATATGTCACAAGATGGGTTGCAAACTGGCTTAAGGACAGAACCCACAGGGTTAGAGTTGCTGGCGCTATGTCAGACTCCAAGCCGGTCACAAGTGGTGTCCCACAGGGCTCGGTCCTTGGCCCCATATTGTTCGGCATCTACTTCTCAGAAGTACAGGCCAACATGGGAGGACTTTGGCTGACAAAGTTTGCAGACGACTGCAAACTTGGCACCATCGTTGCAAGTGCCTCAGACATGGATATCCTTCAGAAGGGACTCACGGAAACAGATAGCTGGTGCCAGAGCCATGGCCTGAAGTTAAACGCCAAAAAATGTATAGTCATACCCTTCTGGAAAAACAAGGTAACCCCAAGCTACCATATAGGTGGCAATCCACTAAGCACAGAAGAAGTTATCAGGGACCTGGGGACCCAGGTTGACAGGGGCCTTTCTTTTGACACTCACGTTGCTAAAGTGGTTAGAAAGACCTTCTACATTGCCCACCTGATCATGAAGGGATTCACATCCAGATCTAGTGAGGTCATTGTTCCCCTGTACTCTTTACTTATCAGACCAATGATCGAGTACAATGCCCCATTCGGGATGTATCTCACCCGACATCTGCAGCACTTGGAGAGACCCCAAAAGTTCCTCACCAAAAGGATAAAGGGACTCCAAAATCTGCCATATGCTGCCAGATTGAAGAAACTCCAGCTCTATTCAGTCGCATACCGTCTGCTCAGAGGTGACATGTGCCTGACATACAAGGCCATGTCCAACCCGGAATTAATGGACATGCTCCACCTCAAAAAATCCAAATCCACCAAAACCACTAGAGCAAGTGACTTAAACCTTAGCACAGATATAAATAGGACGTGCTGGAGGGATAGATTTATCACTCAGAGACTCCCTATGCTGTGGAATAAAATCCCGGTCCATGTGAGGCAGAGCACCTCGCTGGCTCTGTTCAAGAGAAATCTTGACCTGTGGATGGGAAATCGTAGGTTTACCCCGGGAATCATCTCTGTGTCACTGCTGGACAGAGGCACAACAAACTAATGGGTAGAGTATTTTTTCATATAAGGGGTGGCGTAAGCCACAGAACTTTGGGCTAGGCTTATAAATGCCTTAGGGCAGATAGCCTAGTATAAACCTATGAACCTATGAACCTATGACTCTAATTAAGGTGCTTCAAGCTAGACTTCATGACAAGGGCTTGCAAATGAACAGTTTTTCAGCTACAGTTCATACAAAATATTCATACTGAGTGGTTTAAGTTATAAATAGAGTTAATCCTTCTAAGCCACAAAGACTGGACAACACATAATTCTTTGATAGTGAGAAGAATAAGACACATGGATTTTAACATATTTATACCAGCTCCTGGCTCTGCTAACACTACATTACAAATAAGAAGGACCTGATTAAATGAGATGTGAACTTTAAAACAGACATGTTTCTTAAAAGTATACTGAAGGGCCTTTTTGCAGAGCAGGCTATTGAAATCTAAATAAGTACATGTTAAAAATATGAAAAGTGGTGACATAAAAATGAGACAATGTGACCCTAATATCCAGTCAGATGAATACATCTCTTTCTTCTCTATGACAGTTGTTTGATATTTTAATACTCTTTAGTAATGTTAAGTAAATATAGATGTAAATATCTTAGTTGTTATAAGGATGATCCAACCTTCTTGTTCATTCTAATAGACATTTGTTTTGATGCTATATGTTATCCTGAGTGGCAACCTCAGTATAAACGTTATCAATACCTCCATTTGTATAGCCCACTCTTATGTAGAGGCAAAATGTACTGATATTTCACTAAGTTGATGCCTTAGCTGATGACTATTTTTTATGAAAGGATTAGTTGCATTTAAGTTGTCTTTGCTGTATTATTTGCTTAGTAAGCAATTAGATAAAACTGATATTGAATTTAAATAAACATGTTGTAGAAATTTGAGGTGATTTATGTGAGTATAAGAGAAGAAGATAAAATGTTATTAGTTCAGAAATGTAAATATAATTGTTACCATTGTTTTATATTTCATCTGTTTTAATCTTTTTTTCCTTCAGAGTCAATTATACATGCAACTGAAATTTTTTTTTAAATTCCCATAGTACATGTCTAATAATGCAGAGCTCTTTCAACATGTTTTCTTAAATACTGTTTTAGGTGTCTGTGTGCTGGGAGAGAGTTAGTCCTGAGAAACAGTTTTCTCAGAAGTGGGCTAGGAATAATAATTATTCTATGGATAGGATTTTAAGGAAATCAGTATATTATTTTGTTAATGTAGCTTTCTACTTTTGCCTGAGACCTTAATCTACACACACACACACACACACACACACACACACACACACACACACACACACACACACACACACACACACACACACACACACATATATATGGGTTCCTATTAGAAGAATGAAGGCGCATTCTTTTGAATGTGTCTTGGTCAAACTTAAAAGATTGAAAAGGCAAAATATCGAAGCAGCTTTTAAGCAATTTCTTTCCCTGGGAAAGAATTTGCTTGGCCACTTCATTACTTTGCCATTTTTGGCACTGTAGTATGGTCTCGCAGATGGTATATTTAAGTAGGGTGGAGGTGTGGGGAGCAAAGCCCCCCTACTTAATGTAATGTGTAAAGTGTAATGTGTAAAGTGTTTTCTTTTTTCTTTTCTTTTTTTTGTTGGAACAGCGATTCCCTTGGAAAAAAAAAATCACTGTTCTGACAGTTTGACGTTGTAAACTTTCTCTTACATAGGGTTGATTAATCACCGTTCACTTTTTTAAGCATTTGGTGATTAATATAGACCCATATTTATATGTATACACACACACACACACACACACACACACACACACACACACACACACACACACATGCACACACACACATATATTTATATATTAATAGATTACAATTAATCTTAATAAATTATTTTTTCTCTAAAATATAGAAATAACCAGGTTTGTATTAAATTTTACTGGTTTAAACAATCCCAAAAAGGGGACTAATTTACAAAAATACCTAGAACTTAATAAACTTCATATTTTATTTCTTCAGGAAACTCATTTTTCACAACAGATGGGCACTCAGTTTTGGAACTTTAACAAGTATATAACTTGATCTCATTCTTCTTTTAAATCTGAAAAAAGAGGAGTAGCAATTTTATGGAAAAAGGAAATTCAAATGCCTTAGATTCTGTTTAGAAATGAAGATAAACAGGGTTTATTTACATTGCTTACTAAAAAATATTGTGGCAGGATTTGGACTTTGGTAAATTTATACTGGTCTCCAGGAATGGGAGTTAGAATTGCAAAAAAAAATCTGAATTTTATAATAAATAACCGTAAAGGTAATTTAACAATATTGAATCTAACTCCAGCAGAAAATTCAAATTACTACCTTTAGCAAAACCTCTCAAAGAATGGAAAGATATTTTCAACATAAAAGATGCATTTAACTTCAAAGATAAAAAAAAATAAATTTCACTCATTATTCTTTTAATTATGGTACTCAAATGAGAACTGATAAGTTATTAATTTTTCAAAGCATTACATCTAAAATAACTAACTTTAATATAATACCCTGTCCTTTCTCAGATCACAATGCTTTAATTTTAAAAATATAAATACATTTCAAAAACCTTACTTTTATTAATAGAATTTCATCATATGTCACCAAAATGAATGAATATAAAAAGTGGTTATTAGAAGAAATGCACATTTTTCATTATTTAGTGAAACTCCTAACTCTAATTTATTTGATGGCACAGTGGTGCAGCAGTAGCATTGTTGCCTCACAACAAGAGGTTCTCCTGTTCAATTCTCAGCAGTAGCATTGTTGCCTCACAACAAGAGGTTCTCCTGTTCAATTCTCAGCTGAAGTGCCTTCTGTGTGGGGTCTGCATGTCCTCCCTGCATTTGTATGGGTTTCCTCCCATGTTACAAAGACATGCATCTGGAGTGTTTCTCCCCAGGCCTCCACTGAAGATTGGCTTTGTTCCAAGTTGGACTTTCCCGGTTAATAAATGTTAAACAAATAAATAAAATAAAATAATCAAATAATGATTTGGGACTCACTCAAAGAGTACATTTATGGGAAAACAGTTTCATAGTACAAATATAAACTAAAAGAGTAGAGCAAAGAATTGTTAGAGATAGAATTAAAATTAAAAGAAAATAAAAAAAAAAGAGAAGCCAAAAGAGCTAATCACACCACAGATTTAATAAATTATTTAAGCACTTTCATAAATAAAAATGACATCTACTTTAAAAATTTACTTGAAAGAGAAAAACTTTTCTATCAGGATGGCAGGATGATTACATGCGGCCACTGTTTACAATGTAGATATATTTTGGAATCTCATGGTTTGTACTTCAATAATTTTGGGGTGATAAAACTATCCAAAAAGTACTATTGTGGTACCAAAGGTGTGGTGTATCTGGCTAAGTGCCAAACGTGCCCATGTTTTTATATAGGAAAAACAAAGTTTAACTTAAGGACCAGAATATACCAGCATTATTACAACATTCAGAAAAAGGACATGAGAAACACACTATTTAAGCATATTGCTGAACATTTTGACCACATGTTAAGTCTATAATTGTTGACCGTGTAGACTTAGGGCATAGGGGTGAATCTTCCAACGACTTTCTAGAACTCAAGAATTAAAGTGTCAGCTTAGGACTAATTCCACTGCATATCCATGATTAAAAGAAACAGCATCTATTAGTATCTTAAAATTAAAATCAGCACATGCACTTTAAAAGTGTTTTAATTCATATGGTTTTATGTTTTCAATTATTTGTTTTTAAAACAATTTTCACTAATGTCTTTAGAATTTTGTATGTTTTAAAGTATGTTTGTACATATATTCCTTTAGCATTAATTATTGCTTGAACCTAATGGCAACTTATTGCCGTTGCAGTTGTACATAAAATGACTTTATACACTCACTGATTACAGTGCTGTATTAGATACATTATCTAACAATACCTAGAAAATTTACAAGAAAAATCAAGGTTCAGGAAGTTGACTGCAATGATATAACAGATACAGAATGTTGATTCAATGATTTAGCAGACACACCCGAAAAAAGTACATATGATGTTATTAGCAAGGATCAAAACTATAACAATAGGAATCAGCTGTCAAAAATTAACTGCGGAATAACTTTTTGCTTGAGACAATTAAGATGATTTAAGGAGGAGAGTGAGGATAAGGTTTAGGTGCAGAAATAAAAACCTGAGCTAGTCTTAAAATGAGAAAAAAGCAGATGGAAAAGACTAAAACCATGAAGGAGGAGGATGACAGAGAAGGAAACAATGAAAAAAGCCTAGAAATAAAAAGAGGCTAGTTAAGCAGTTTAGAAACTTTGAATTTAATTCACTAGCTGTGTAAGAAGGAAGCTTTCACCAACTGTGCATTGAGCTCTGGTGGCAAGTGTGGAAATTATTTATAAAAATTTTATAAAAATGTTAAAAAGTTAAGGCCCTTAAACTGATCTTTGAGGAACTCCAATAGTGACTAATAGGAAGGGTGAACTGTGATGTTTCCATTTTCCTGTTGGAGATATAGTTAAGGAACCAGAACAGTGTGGCATAGGAGAGTCCTATGGAGTAAAGTTCATTAAGTAGATTTAGTGAGTTACAGTATCAGCCATCTTGGATAAGTAAAAGAAAAGAGAGAAGACTACGTTAACAGCTTTTCTGTTAAGGTTAATAGTATTGGTGAAACTAAGGAAGACATTCATACTATGGTGAAGTGAGAATCTATGTTGTGTGGAGGAGTACAGAGGAGATTGTTATCAGAGAAATCATTTTATGAGTTGTTTGTGGATACATTTTCCTAGAGAAATCAATTGAACTACCACCTTTGTGCAAGGTATTATGTAAGAGTTTCCCCAAATGGTAGGAATATAGTTTTCTTTCATGGAACAGTTTATAAGGATGGAAACAAGATATGCTAAGGTTAGGCATCAGCTACAAATTTTTATCAACTTGGCTGGTTGACTGTCAGCAGATGGGTCTGTTGGTTTTAGGTTGAGAAGATTTTTTTTTTTTTAAAGTTGAGGTTGTGACAGTTTGAAAGGTAGAAGAGATTACTGGTTGCTATGTAAGGTACATACAGAGAGGGAGAAGATGGGTTATATTTAAGTAGGGAAAGGACATTTCAGTGAAGTGCACATTGAATTGAGTAGCAGTTTTTTTTCTGTGTTGTTAGTTGTTAGTATAGTTAGATATTATGAATATAAGGCTGAAATTAATTCTGTTGTAAATATGCTGAAAGAAAAAGTTTGCTTGAATATATGTATAGAGTTTAAAATGTGTATTCATACTATATATATAACAGACAGGCTTCTCTTCACAGCATCAAAAAGAAAATGCATAACAAAGCAATATTGAAAACAAGCATTATATGATTTTCTCATGTTTGCAGAACAAATATCTATTAACAGACATCCTTTTTTTATAAATTCAGCAGTACGTGATGCTTTTCCAGTAGGAACAGCTTGTACAGATGTTTCCTTTCAGAATGGCATCCTCACATCAGCAAAAGTGCTTAAATCACAAAAGGACAATAGTGTGTACAATGTCATAAAAATACAGTGCATGACATTATCCAAGGGTTAGACTGTACAGACAAAAATTGTAAAGGTAAAGAACCAAGAAAAGTTAATATGTTGACATTATATTCAGATGTTAGACAGTTATGTTCTGTCACCAGATGTAAAAGGTTTATTTCAGAGTTGCAACAGTCAAATCAGTTACTGATAGCACCTCTAGTACATTTTGTTACAAAAAATGCAATAAACTTTTAAATGACAGACACAATAAGTTCAGGAAGCTTAGACAAGTTATACATACATTTTTTCAAAAGTTCTTAGGAGTTTCAGATTCAGCAGAACAGGCTCCTGAGACTTATCAGGCAGACTGTAAGGAAAATTTTCAACAGCAGTTGCAGGATAAAGGAAATAAATTAGCTGACTGACAGAGACTGGGAACTTCCTGCATACACAGCTAATCTGTGCAAAAGAAATATATTTTATAATATGCTTGTGTTTTGAAAATGGTTAAGCATACATGGTAGGATGGTAGGGCTCAAATCATTCTTAAATGTTTTACTTTCATTCAGTTAAAACAAGACATTTATCAGTAGTACAGTAAAGTAGACCATTCTAATAGCATAGTTAAAAGGTACACACCAGTTTTAGTGTATAAAAATTAAATAAAAATAGTTACACAAAACAGTTCTAGTGCATAAAATTAAATGAAAATAGTTAATAAGAGTAAAGATTTCAAGTCACAAGATTGACATGCTTGTATAATGATGTACAGGTACAAGGCATACATGCATGTATGTTCTTTTCATCTAGAGTACATTTGTTTACAATGCACAAAAACAAAAGGCAGACAACAGCAAATATAAATAATGTAAATATAAACGTGTTGGTTAAGCTAATATCTATTTTGTTTTTTACAATTTTTATATAATTGTATAGTTACACCATACCAAATAGTTAAAGTTTTGAATTTTAAAAAGAAATAAAATCACAGATAGTATTAGTCAAACAGTCTTTGTAAAATGAATGGCAGACAGTTAAATAAATAAAAAAATACTGAAATCCATGTAAGCTAATTAGAAAATAATGTCTATTTATGTAATATAAATGCATAGTTATGCAAATCACAATCAGATTAAAGGAAAAATGCTAAAAGAATTAACTATAATTTAAAAAGTTTAAAAAGTGAGCTCAGACCTTCCTAGACTAGATGAATAGTTACAGGAAATGTTGGCAAAATAAGATAAACAACAAGACTGATTGCCAGACAAGTAGCTTGAGTTTTCCTAAAACATTATTGTTATTAAAACATAATTGTTAAAATGTTTACAGGCAATACTATTTGGTAATTGTAATAAAATGTCACAATTGTGCATAGATGTCACTGATAATCTGTTTGCAAGTAAATATTAAACGAAAAAAACTCAGTTCCATCAAGTACAGCCAGCAAATGGGCTATAGTATACATACAGTTCAAATGAATTGTGCAGGAGGGTGTAAATACCTACTAGTGGTAATAAACAGCAAAAGCTTTATAAAAAATGATCAAATCAGACAGGGGTCTATAGTTTGGTAGCCTGTGGAGCAGATGTGTGGCCAAAGTATTGGGCTGGTGTACATTCTAAAGCAAATAAACAATAGTACAATACTACAGGGGAGGGGCACTTTCTCAGTTTTACACTGACTGCGTAAGCAGTATGTATTGCAAAAGGGTCTTAAATAGAGCTACAAGAAGAAATAATATTTCATTCCTTCTTGAAAATACTCTTTTAGGGGGGAAGGGAAAAACAGGCATTACTGCATTAGAAACACTGGTAAACAGATTAAATCTGAAAGTCCAAGATATTTTATGCTAGTTATTATTGTATTGTTTAGTATTAAACTGTATTTGCAACATGTTAAACTGCAAAGCTATACAAGAGATGATTTAAAATTGCTTTATTACAGCTATACAAGAGAGAGTAAAGATATGTAAAAAAATTGAACAAGACTGGTCACTATTTTAATATATTTTTGGCAAAACAATATTGGTATAAAAAAGCATGAATGTTTCTAATTGTTGAGTATGTAGTTTAAAATAACAGGACATATGCCTTTGGTGCCAGTTCCACTAGATATTTCTAAAGAGACATAAACATTTTCCAATATTTTGCTTAATATTAATGTTATTAAATTTGTAAGATTAGACTAAATGTACTTTATAGTCTTTATATGTACAAATGCAGAAGAATTCATTACAAATGAAAGTCTTTGTAAGTACAAATACAAAATAATTCAGTACAAATAAAATTAATGTGTAGTAATGAATATGTGTGAAAAACCATGTTTTAAAAAATGGGTCCTGTGTAACTAGTAGATTGAAATGCATAAATAGCAAACAGCCTGTGTAAATACATACTGTACATGATACATTGTAGTAAGTTTAAAAGTAATTTGTCAAGATGTAATATCACTGGTTTTACCCCAGTTAGAGGAAAATTATATTAAAATATTGTACTCATATACAGCTAATGGACTAATATGTACATAGCTTTCTTTAATGTATAAATCATGTTTTTTTTAAATCTTCAAGTATTAAATATACTGAAATAATTGCATTCAAATATTTATTATCTAAGTCCAGTTCAGTACTTTACCAAGATGTTAATGAGCAGTTCAGAGACATGACCACAATGTTATGGTTACAATGACATTGAAACTATATATTTTCAGCAGTTTAAAAATGCTTGCAATAGCACATGGTTCTTGTCTCTTATAGTTAATTCAACAGTTGCAAAGAGTTAATAAAAGAGTTCTAAATCATAAATGAAATTCTGTGATTGCAAAATAATAAATTAATCAAGTTAAAAAAAATAAAACTAAAGCAGACACAGCTCATAACTGATAAAATATTTTCATACAATGGTCTGCAAAAGAAAAAGTTGTTAAATACATTCAGTTTTGGTAGTAATACTTGATATAATTGTATTAACTATGTAAAATTGCATTTTGACTTATATAAAAAAGACTAAAAGTTTTGTTTCTTAATGTTTAAAAACAGAGGGAATTGTTAGATATTATGAATATAAGGCTGAAATTAATTCTGTTGTAAATATGCTGAAAGAAAAAGTTTGCTTGAATATATGTATAGAGTTTAAAATGTGCATTCATACTATATGTATAACAGACAGGCTTCTCTTTACAGCATCAAAAAGAAAATGCCTAACAAAGCAATACTGGAAAACAAGCATTACATCATTTTCTCATGTTTGCAGAACAAATATCTATTAACAGACATGCTTTTTTATAAATTCAGCAATACGTGATGTTTTTCCAGTAGGAACAGCTTGTACAGATGTTTCCTTTCAGAATGGCATCCTCGCATCAGCAAAAGTGCTTAAAGGGACAATCCCAGTGTTTAAAATTCGGGTCCACACTACTGCTGACCAAAGTAACGCCCAGTTTACTTCGTCACTAATGTTTCCTCCCACAGTATCATTTTTTTTTTTGAATATCCTGTAACTCTTAAATTCCAATCCCGTTTTGGCTCCCAGTATCAACTACCTTTTGTTTTTATGTTCCTATCACTTACTCATTTGTAAATGCCAGTTTGAAACAGTAAGGATCGCAAATCCAGCAATCTGTGACCTATAACAGGAGGTGATTTCAGGGCTTGCTGTTTTGCTAGTTATCAAATACCACTTTGACCATTGTCTTCTTTTATTCCACTTGTGGTTTTACTTTTTTATTGTTTATGTGTGTGTGTGAATGTGTTTGTGTGTGTCTCAGTAAGATCATCACCCGCAGCAGCTGCTTCAAAGAAAAACGCAGAGGAGTGAAGTTTAAAGCAGGAAGTAATTTCAGATTCTGGCTTCATAGTTAAAAAAACAGAATGGAAAAAAAGTGTTAAGGCACATCACCAGAAAAAAATGAATTATCTTTGTCTTATGGTATGACCATGATTAAGACAAGGCCACCAGCCACAAACTGGTACCTGCCACACACATTACTGTTAAACATTTCTCCAGTCACCTGCCGCTTGCAATAATGCCGCGGTTGCGGTTCCGTCTTTCCGTAATTGCGGTAAAATCTTTTAATTTGTTTTATGGTTCCGTCTGTTTTTTTTTTCTGTAACTTGAGTTAAAAAATGGTTTCAGACACTGTGGTTTGCCATATTACTTCAGTAAAAACACATTCTTTCAAATGGGAGGGGATTGTGGACAGCATATGAATGGAAAATGATGAACAAGTGTGCAAGTATCCATCAGTATAGGAATATACATAATTTCTGTTGCTTTATTATTATGGTATTGCCAACAACTGGGATGAAAAAAAGATTTAAACTGTTTTACTGCTTTCTTTGTGATATGTTGCCTGTCTGAGCACTGGTTCTATGAAGTATACCTCTCAACTGTCCAGGTTTTTGCCTCAGATCTTTGGTCTGGTCCTCATAAAATTTATGATTTTCTGGCAAATTACAGGGATGAGTTGAAGAATGAAGTCACTACATAATGATATAAATTTGTCTTTTAGACTGTTATTGTAGCACCTTTCTAAGGGCAATATTTAAAATATGTCCCTGTTTTGGGCCTTTGTCCCCACTTTGTCAGGCTTTGTCCAGATTTTATCCAGTAAGAGGTTGTGAGGAATTTGCATTTCCTAAGATGATCAGATAAGTTAGGGTTCTACTGCATTTTCAGAAATGTTTATTTTATTTTTCATTTATTAATCAGTTAAGTTATGTGGCCATGGTGCACTCTTCATTCACAATGCAGTGCATAATGGTGAGAATTACATTAAATTTATTAAAATATATATATGCATACTTTAGAGTAAGCAATCGATCAGAATGTTTATTTTTTTTTTTGGATGGGGAATCGTGTAGCCAAAGAATCAGTGTACTAACCTGGTAAACAAACTAAATAACTAAATAAATAAACACACACACAATGGCAGAAGGTGCAATATACATGTCAAGAAAGTGATCACAGATAAAGATTGAACACCACTACTGAGCAAGTGTGCTGCTGTCCATGGTTAGCTTAAATCCTTCAATTCTTCATAACTAAGACATTATTTAATAAAGACATGCAGGTAGGTGTGAGTGTGTGTATGTGCCTTCTGTGAAGGTACATTGCCAGGCTGGCAACTCGTCACCATAAAAACTCCAGTGCCAATCAATCTGCGGACTAGTGATCCACTGTGGCAGTCCCTACCCGGAGAAGCCGAAAGATTTTTCTTTAAACTTCGCCATTTTTTCTTTCATATGTCATCATCAACATCCTCATCAACCCCCCCCCTTTTTCCCATTTTCTACAAAGGGGTCAGGGTATCATGTTAACTGTTGCTAGCTCTCTCGATTCAGTGCCACACTCCACCCTTTTTTGAAACTCATGCCTGACTGTCACAGATCTTCTTTTATAAACTGCATCCACCTCTTTGCTGGACGTCCTTGTTTCCTCTTATCTTCTTCCTGTCTGTCCCAAATCTTCTTCACCAGATTGTCTTCTGCTCTTCTGCACGTGTCCAAACCCCAAGAATTCCAAAAGGATAATTGGCACAAAAGAAACCAAAAACAAAGTAAAGTGCCAAAACTGCTGGAGCCACGGATGTCAGCAAATACTTTATTGATAAAATCCACAGAGCTTACACCAAATACAGTCCCCAATACACGTGTCCAAACAACTGTAATCTGTGCTCTTTGATCTTTTCTGAAATTGGAGTTACTTTGGCTTCTGCTCTTATGTCCTCATTTCTTCATCTGTCCCACAGTGTGCATCCTACCACCCTTCTGAGGCACTTCATTTCCATCACCTCTAGCTTATTCTTCTGCTCTGCGATTACTACCCAGGTTTCTGTACCATACAGTAGTATTGTTCGCATCACTGTCTTGTACACCTTACTTTTCAGCTTCTTTGGTATTCTTCTGTCATAGACTGCACATGAGACTCTATGAGATGAAATGGATTGTAGAGTTACAAGCTCATCTACTCCCTGGACTCAATCCCAACTTACCTTTGAAACCAGCACTTAAAGGGGCACTGGCTCATTTCATAAATCATTTCTTTTCCTCGGACCGAGGCATAAACATTGCCACCCACTTTGCTAATCACCGCCCTCTTTGAGACATCACACGTGATGTCACAAACAATCCCACCCACGGCATTAACTTTCTTTAAACATTTCTATTTCGGTCCTGTATGTAATCTGTGTAGAACGGAACACTTGACGTTTGAGTTCCCATGTAGCGAGTTGCTTCTGTATTGGACTTGCAGGTAAATTCAACAAGTTCTATTTACAGCACATTTAATAATTTGATTTATAAAGTAAGCCCCGGTGATTGTTTTTTTTCTGCCTGTTTCTGTTGCTTAGTAAGCACAAGTATCAAAACTGCAACTGTTTTCCATTTCATTAGCAATTATAAAAGACAACTAAATGCCATCTTAAAATGCTGCTTGTTACAGGAATTTGCCAGCACAGCTTTTATATTTCTTTGAAAATAAGTTTAAATTTTGCCACTTAAAAATCAAGAAATCCATTCATATTTGTTCCTCGCGTTCCCCTGATACCAGAACTCTATTTATGGCACCACCCCATGCCCCACCCGCAAAACACGCATTCATAACCTCTTAACTTACTGTTCATCTTTCATCTTGCCCCGAGTTTTCATTTTTTTTGTGTGTTCTGCTACATAATTTATCCACCAGGTACATCACAGAATATTGCAGTTGGTCCATAATTGCCAGCATGTCATCCTTGATTTTTTATCTTTCTTAGCAATACTTGTTGATGCATAACTTAGTATTCTATTAACATTTGCAATCAGTTGCTGTAATATTTAACAGCTGTTCCAACAGACATGTGCTTTTACTATATGATGTAAGCGCTAGAGATCATTAGTCTCGGAAGAGCCGACCTCTAGTGCTTACAGTGGAGCCAATCTCTAGTGCTTACAGTGGTGTCTGTGCCCTATCTTCCATTACTTTCAGGAGCTATTACATGTATTGTTTTATAACAACACGTGTTTTACTATATAATATAAGCACTAGAGATCAGCAGTCTAGAAGAACCGATCTTTAGTGCTTACAGTGGTGTATCTTTGTCATTACTAGCCTGATCTTTAGGGAAAGTGTTTGCTTTTCGGGTCCTTCCTCTAGTTATAACAGGGATCGATTCCAGTTGTCAAATTACCACCTAGGACAGCATAGCGCAAATTTCAATCTCTCTAACTCATTGCCCTCAAAACCAATATTCCCTTAGTATTGTTGATGTTATGCCTTTCGGCTTTTTCGGTTAGGGGTCGCCACAGCAGAACTCCGGTCCGCTAATGATTGGCAGTGGATTTTTACATTAAACTATAAGAAGAGTATCAACAATCCCTCAGTATTGTTGATAATCTTCTTATATTTTGCAAACCTCATACAATTAACTCCACTTTCCTGCTTTTCTGTATCCTATGTTATAACCCCAGGCAGTGTACTACTGATTAATTGACAGGTGGTTACAGTAATGGTGAAAATCATTTGGCTGCAAAAAGGACCAAAATTATATCACTGGAAGAAGTACTTGGGGACAAGAATAGCTAACAAGCTTCCTTATTGCCTGAAAGGCAATGCAGAATGGCAAGAAACAAATTATGTTACAAAACTATCCCAAATTGTGTTTCAAGGCTACTAAAAAATATTTGGTGGTTGATTTAAATTGTGCACTCACTGTGTGATATACTGGGCAACTCCTTTATTAGAGAGCAGATTTTGACTATAACATCACACCTTAGGTCCACTTTATGTTTTTCTTGTTACCTTTCATCTTTAACCCATTCTAACTCTGCAGGATCTATCTCCACTTTTATGTCAGTGGTCTCTACAAATTAATTTGCAAACTGGTAAGGAAAAAAATCTTCTTAAATACTGCACCCTGAAACCATTATCCCGTCACCCTCCTTTTCAAAATAGCTGAGCCATGCATAGACATACATCGATTTTTTTTATTAGAAAACTGTATTAACAGACATGGCATTCAAATTTATAACAGAAAAAAATCAACAGCATAACAGGTGCATGCATGTTCCATGCACTTGTTTACAAATACAAAAAGAGTTATTTATATATTAAGAAAAGAGAAATAGCAGACATGACTAAAGAAGAGGGCACATTTCATAGAGAGCAAAGCTACCAATGTAACAATACTTTCTAAGCAATTTGGCCCTGGAGTAAGTAGCCATGGCTGCAGTTATACAGTATGAGGGGGTTCTGGATGATATTCCTCCTTACCCAGCCAATGACCTCCCATCCAAATGAAAAGTGTTTTTTTTCAAAAACATAGGCCCAATGCTTCAAGCAGACCAGTGCACTACAAAATGAGACAAAAAGTTTACCATCAAATCAGGGATCCAAAAGTGTAATGTTGTTTTGAAGAGTTTCATTAGCCCAAATGACATCTTGCTTATAAATAAGAGACGCCAAGCCAAAGTTTTTTTTTTTGAGGGGGGGGCATCTGTTTAGGGTTTACAGTCACCAAGTG